>NW_012150807.1:495961-499616 GCF_000956105.1 Propithecus coquereli
TATAATAAATTTAAATTATTGTTACACTCTAAATTTTAATTCCAGTAACTAATTTTCCAGTGATTTTGAATATCTTGAGTCTCTCTGCTCTGGTCCCCAATTTACATGTTCCTATAGTTTTTCTCGTGGTCTTAGATTCTATATCTGTCTTTGGCTCCTTTTGGAACAATGTCTTTCTCAGCGACCCCATGTTTACAGCAGAATATCCACTGAGCTGAGTCTAGGCCAAACTAAAGAATAAGCAGTGAGTAAATGGTTGTATTTTTGAGCCCCCAAGAGAAACTGGTTTTATACACACTAGATAACTGATATAACCCACCTTGAAGTATTTGAATTCAAGTTGTCTGATGTATTTTTAAAGCTTTTCAGATGATACTAATGTGAGTTTGTTTTGAGAGTAATAGCTTTAGAAAATGGAGACACACTAATATTTGTCCGTAGAAATTCTAAGTAATAATATTTGAACCAGTTAGCTTTTTAATACTAAGAAGTACAGAAATTTATGTAGAATAAATGGCTTTGGGACTCATTTCTGAACAAATGACTTTATATTAAATAAAGATTTTTGAAGAGAAAAAACAGCAATGTAAATGGAAAGTGAACAATTTTTGGAAAGGATATAGTGAGTTTACTAAAAACAAGCTTGGGACAAACTTGGGATGATTAATTTTATGTGTCATCCTGAATGGGTTAAGAGATACCCAGAGAGCTGGTAAAATATAATTTTTAGGTGTGTGTGATGGTGTTTCCAGAAGAAATTAGCATTTGAATTAGTAGACTGAGTAAAGAAGATCCACCTTCTTCCCATTGTGGGTGGGTATCATCCAGTCCATTGAGGGCCAAAATACAACAAAACGGAGAAGACACAAATTTGCTCTCTTTGTTAGCCGGGGCATCCATCTTCTCCTGCCTTTGGACATCAGCCTTCCTGGGTTGCAGACCTTTGGACTTTGACTAGGACTTACAGCATTGGTCCCCTGGTTCTCAAGCCTTCAACTTTGGACTGGAACTACACCTCCAGCTTGCAGATGGCAGATCACAGTACTTCTCAGCCTCTATAATTGCATGAGCGAATCCCTCATAATAAATTTCTTTCTCTGTCTGTAGTCTCTCTGTCTCTCTCTCTCCCCCTGTGTGTGTGTGTGTGTGTGTGTGTTTGTGTGTGTGTATGTATACACACACACACACACACACACATTCTATTTGGTTCTGTTTCTCTGGAGAATCTTGACTAATACAAAGCTTGATCATAATTAACTAAGCTCCTTATTTGGTGTTTTTGTTAAATTACTAGACAAGGAGGATTTTGGACAAGTAGTTTGTCTTTCTTTAATAAAAGTTTTCCTGGAGTCTCTTGCTCCATCCCAATGGGCAAGATTTAGAAAAATGGGTTAAATTATAGTAAAATTTAAAGGGCTTATAATTAGCTTGAGGAATTATTGCCATTTGAGACATATCACTAAGTTTTATCTTTGGTCCCGTCCTATTCAATATGTTTTTAAGGACTATGTTAAAGATAAGTAATAGCTTTTTAAACGTTTATGACACTGACACAGAGATCACAGATATATTAGGTAGAAAAATAAAAATTCAGAAGTTTACTTACTCCATAAAGATTGAAATTTTCCTTATTGAATAAAGATTGAAAAAAGATATCTGTGTTTGCCTTTCACTCCCACTTTAATTGTTACAATGGGGCTAGGCTATCCCCAGGTGAAACTTCAAGCAGGTGCCATGAATTCTGTGGTCTCGCTCTTAGAGTACAAGTCTGTAGTCCTTTCAAGTCACAAAATTAGTCACACTTTATTAACTAAAATATCCAGTCTTAGGTTATAATCAAACTCTGAATTTGACTTGAAGCTGAGGCTTTTGCAATCCCTTGGTTTCAGCCTGCTCTAGGTAAGAAACCAGCAATACAATGAGAATTGATTGCCTTCTCCTTTCTTTGCTCATTAAAGGTCCCTGCTTGCCTGCATTCCCCCACCCCCACAATCCCAGCACCTTCCTAACTATTGTTTGGACTCCTTCAGATCTGGAAACTTGGGGAGGAAAGAGAGGAAGGAGAGAAAAAAGAAGACGAATCATTACCTGACAATTACACTCAGAGTGGTCTAGCATTGCCTTGTCAGGAGCTTGACATTGATTCATTTGCTCATGAGCATTTTCCCATAAATAGTTTAGAAGGACTCACCAACCCCTACCCCATTAAGGAGAATCTCTCATCTCTGTTCACTAAAAGAGGGTTGAGTTTCTATTTTTTTGTTATTTCTTGCATTAGTCTAGTATTCTGGTGATATCTTCACCTTCTTGCTATAGGTCATTAAATATGAAATGTCTAATTTTGAATAAAAAATGTAGTTTATTATATCTCAAACAAGAAACAGTACAATTAATCAAAGTATGTACCTAAACTATCCACACAGTTTTGCCATCTTAACGGTAGATTGTTTTTGCCCATAGTGAAGAAGCCTGGAGAGTGGGTGGCTATGAAATCGCAAAAGGAGTTTTCCACAACTTTTTGAGAATTAAATATTTTTCCTTGCAAGAAGTGGTCCAAATCCTGGAAGAAGTGATAGTTTGTGCGAGGTTTGGTGAATACGGTGGATGACAGACAGTTTCCAAGTCTAGCTTCTGCAGTTTGGGTAGCGTCGTTTGTGTGACACATGGTCTAACGTTGTCTCGCAAGAGGATCGGCCTGTCTCTATTGATTAATCTGGGCTGCTTAATCACAAGCATCCTCATCATTTCATCCAGTTGGTTGCAACAGACATCCATTGTAATTGATTGACGAGGTTTCATGAGGCCGTAGTGGATAATACTAGCACTGGACCACCAGACACCATTAACTTTTTGTTTTTGATGAATATTTGGTTTTGGACTGTGTTTCAACACTTCATCTTTATCCAACCATTGTGCTTATAACCTGCGGTTGTCAAAAAGAATCCATTTTTCATCACACGGAACAATACAGTGTAGAAATGGTTCACCTTTATGTTGTGACAACAAAGAAAGGCAAGCTTCCAGACAATGTGTCTTCTGACATTTGTTTAACTCAGGTGGAGCCCATCTATCCAGCTTCTTTACCGTGCCAATTTGTTTCAAATGGTCCAATATTGCTAGAATAGTAACATCAAACTTTGCTGCTAATTCATGTGTAGGTTGAGATGGATTCGCTTCCACTACAGCTTTCAACTCATCATTATCCACCTTGGTCTCAGGTTGCCCACATGGCTCATTTTTAAGATTAAAATCACCAGAAGGGAACTTCTCAAACCATCGACATACTCTGTGTTCATTAGCCACATCCTTCTCAAGAACTTCGTTGATATTTTGAGCTGTCTGTGCTGCATTGGTTCCATGACAAAACTCATACTTGAAAATTACACAAATTTTTGACTTATTCACGGTTTCACAAAAATTTATCTAAAAGAAATGTGGATGATAATCACAAGGCAAAATGTGCATTTGAAAGACAGGATGTACCTTCACAATAAACATAAAACAAGAAGTATCAAAATGAAATGTCAGAGATATCAACTGTCAAACTTAGTATTTAAGGAAATCAGACATTTCATACTTAAAGACTTAATACTAAGGTCTTATGCCTCCCCATGAAGCCTTCCTTCGACAAAATTTGAGAAACACACAACTGTTC
>NW_012150807.1:499666-503868 GCF_000956105.1 Propithecus coquereli
GTGTGTGTGTGTGTGTGTGTGTGTGTGTGTGTGTGTGTGTGTGTGTGTAGGATGGTGGCTGGAACCGTGGGTGGGACCAAAGATGTGTTCAGACCCTTTTTATAACTTTGCTCATAGTAGAAATAGCGACCCTTTAGTGAGCCTGTTTTACTGCTTACAGTGTTTGGTATGTTGATAAGCTAGTCCTTTCCTAATTATAAAAAAAAAGATAAAAAGTCAGAATGGTTTTTAGTCAAAAGGATTTAAGGAGAGAATTTATAAATATTGCTTGTAAATATGTGCCTATTTCTAGAACAGGCGGGTATCTTGACATCCTTCACTTAAGAGCAATTTGTAACCAGCACAGCCAGTTTATCCCATCTGTTGTCTATGAGAGGAATATGTGTTACATGTAATGACTACGATTATCAGATTACATGTTGAGGATTTTCCAATGATTTCCCATAATTTCAAGGAATATAAAATAAATTGAGCTGAAAGAAAATGTGCTTAATTAGGACTAATATAGTGGGCAGTCAAATCCGGAATTTTTCAAAATGTTGTTACTCTTGATGGGGCTATCAAGGGCAGCTTGAAATTCATACCAAGAAGGAGAAAGACTCCCATGAACAATTGGATCAGCAAAATTAATTTTGAATATTTGTCTTTTAAGCTCTAGCAAAGGTGGTAAATCTCAGAGATGTCTATAAAGAAGGGGCCAATTAAACTGATCTTATAAATTGACTAAAATTCATGTTAAATTAAGGCAGTTAATTCTTACATCATGCCTGGCTTTAAAATTGGCCGCCTAGAAAAACATTCACCATTTTAAACAGCACATCAATGAAGCATTGTGAGAAGTAATGCTCTGAATCACTTCCTATTCTTTGTTCTGAAGATTTATTTACTGTGCTCACTGATGTTGCTACTTCTTCAGGAAACTATCATATCTTTGTGCCCACTGTAAATCAACATGAAGTATTTCACTATGTTTTTAATCTGAAGAGAAAACAATCCTTTTTCCCGACCCTCTCAAAGATATATTTCATTCTCCTTAATTTTCTTAATGTCACAGGAATTGAGAACCTAACTTTAAATTCCACTATAATACACTTAAAAAAAAAAACAAAAAAACCCAGAAATTTCTTGTATCACAGCTCTGAAGGTTGGAAGTCCATAATCAAGGTGTCAACAGGGTTGGTTTCTTCTCAGGGAAGTGAAGGAAAACTCTTTTCCAGGTATCTTGGCTTATAGATTACAGTCTTCATTCTATGTGTCTTCATATCATCTTCCCTCCACGTGTGTATCTCTGTCCAAATTTCCCCTTTTTATAAGGACACCAGTTATATTGGTTAAGGCCCACCCTAATGACCTCATTTTTAACGTGATTACTTATTTAAAGATCATATTTCCAAATAAAGTAACATTCCGAGATACAAATGGTGAAGATTTCAACATGGATTTTTGTGAAGGCAGAACATAATCAATCCATAACACAAATTTAGAAGCCCTTTAAATCTCCGGCCAAAGAATAATTGCTTACTATAGTAGCCATTACATCCTTTTAAAAGCCTTTTTATTGGAAGATATAACAGATAAAGAAAATGCTTGAGACAATGATCTATTGTTTAAATAGAAATAGGGATTTCTCAGTATAGAAATTTCTGTAGTTTTATTATTGCTTTTTTCCCCTTTTGATTTCTGTATTAGTTCTAAACATATATATATGTGTGTGTGTATGTATACACACACACACACACACACATTCTATTTGGTTCTGTTTCTCTGGAGAATCTTGACTAATACAAAGCTTGATCATAATTAACTAAGCTCCTTATTTGGTGTTTTTGTTAAATTACTAGACAAGGAGGATTTTGGACAAGTAGTTTGTCTTTCTTTAATAAAAGTTTTCCTGGAGTCTCTTGCTCCATCCCAATGGGCAAGATTTAGAAAAATGGGTTAAATTATAGTAAAATTTAAAGGGCTTATAATTAGCTTGAGGAATTATTGCCATTTGAGACATATCACTAAGTTTTATCTTTGGTCCCGTCCTATTCAATATGTTTTTAAGGACTATGTTAAAGATAAGTAATAGCTTTTTAAACGTTTATGACACTGACACAGAGATCACAGATATATTAGGTAGAAAAATAAAAATTCAGAAGTTTACTTACTCCATAAAGATTGAAATTTTCCTTATTGAATAAAGATTGAAAAAAGATATCTGTGTTTGCCTTTCACTCCCACTTTAATTGTTACAATGGGGCTAGGCTATCCCCAGGTGAAACTTCAAGCAGGTGCCATGAATTCTGTGGTCTCGCTCTTAGAGTACAAGTCTGTAGTCCTTTCAAGTCACAAAATTAGTCACACTTTATTAACTAAAATATCCAGTCTTAGGTTATAATCAAACTCTGAATTTGACTTGAAGCTGAGGCTTTTGCAATCCCTTGGTTTCAGCCTGCTCTAGGTAAGAAACCAGCAATACAATGAGAATTGATTGCCTTCTCCTTTCTTTGCTCATTAAAGGTCCCTGCTTGCCTGCATTCCCCCACCCCCACAATCCCAGCACCTTCCTAACTATTGTTTGGACTCCTTCAGATCTGGAAACTTGGGGAGGAAAGAGAGGAAGGAGAGAAAAAAGAAGACGAATCATTACCTGACAATTACACTCAGAGTGGTCTAGCATTGCCTTGTCAGGAGCTTGACATTGATTCATTTGCTCATGAGCATTTTCCCATAAATAGTTTAGAAGGACTCACCAACCCCTACCCCATTAAGGAGAATCTCTCATCTCTGTTCACTAAAAGAGGGTTGAGTTTCTATTTTTTTGTTATTTCTTGCATTAGTCTAGTATTCTGGTGATATCTTCACCTTCTTGCTATAGGTCATTAAATATGAAATGTCTAATTTTGAATAAAAAATGTAGTTTATTATATCTCAAACAAGAAACAGTACAATTAATCAAAGTATGTACCTAAACTATCCACACAGTTTTGCCATCTTAACGGTAGATTGTTTTTGCCCATAGTGAAGAAGCCTGGAGAGTGGGTGGCTATGAAATCGCAAAAGGAGTTTTCCACAACTTTTTGAGAATTAAATATTTTTCCTTGCAAGAAGTGGTCCAAATCCTGGAAGAAGTGATAGTTTGTGCGAGGTTTGGTGAATACGGTGGATGACAGACAGTTTCCAAGTCTAGCTTCTGCAGTTTGGGTAGCGTCGTTTGTGTGACACATGGTCTAACGTTGTCTCGCAAGAGGATCGGCCTGTCTCTATTGATTAATCTGGGCTGCTTAATCACAAGCATCCTCATCATTTCATCCAGTTGGTTGCAACAGACATCCATTGTAATTGATTGACGAGGTTTCATGAGGCCGTAGTGGATAATACTAGCACTGGACCACCAGACACCATTAACTTTTTGTTTTTGATGAATATTTGGTTTTGGACTGTGTTTCAACACTTCATCTTTATCCAACCATTGTGCTTATAACCTGCGGTTGTCAAAAAGAATCCATTTTTCATCACACGGAACAATACAGTGTAGAAATGGTTCACCTTTATGTTGTGACAACAAAGAAAGGCAAGCTTCCAGACAATGTGTCTTCTGACATTTGTTTAACTCAGGTGGAGCCCATCTATCCAGCTTCTTTACCGTGCCAATTTGTTTCAAATGGTCCAATATTGCTAGAATAGTAACATCAAACTTTGCTGCTAATTCATGTGTAGGTTGAGATGGATTCGCTTCCACTACAGCTTTCAACTCATCATTATCCACCTTGGTCTCAGGTTGCCCACATGGCTCATTTTTAAGATTAAAATCACCAGAAGGGAACTTCTCAAACCATCGACATACTCTGTGTTCATTAGCCACATCCTTCTCAAGAACTTCGTTGATATTTTGAGCTGTCTGTGCTGCATTGGTTCCATGACAAAACTCATACTTGAAAATTACACAAATTTTTGACTTATTCACGGTTTCACAAAAATTTATCTAAAAGAAATGTGGATGATAATCACAAGGCAAAATGTGCATTTGAAAGACAGGATGTACCTTCACAATAAACATAAAACAAGAAGTATCAAAATGAAATGTCAGAGATATCAACTGTCAAACTTAGTATTTAAGGAAATCAGACATTTCATACTTAAAGACTTAATACTAAGGTCTTATGCCTCCCCATGAAGCCTTCCTTCGACAAAATTTGAGAAACACACAACTGTTC
>NW_012150807.1:504488-531874 GCF_000956105.1 Propithecus coquereli
AGACCAATGGAACAGAACAGAGAACTCAGAAATAAAGGGAAATGCCTATCACCAGCTGATCCTTGACAAAGCAGATGAAAGCAGACTCTAGGTAAAGGGCATCTTGTTCAATAAATAGTGAATGGAAAATTGGATAGCCATATGCAGAAGAATGAAATTGGAACCCTACTTCTCACCGTATACAAAAATTAACTCAAGATGGATTAAAGACTTAGACATAAGATCTGAAACCATAAAAACTATTAGAAGAAAACCTAGGAAAAAACTATACTTGATATTGGCCTAGGTAGAAAATTTATGACTAAGACCCCAAAAGCAAATATAACAAAAACAAAAATAAATAAATGGGAATTAATTAAGCTAAAAAGATTCTGCAAAGAAAAAGATATAATCAACAGAGGAAATAGATAACCGACAGAACTGGAGAAAATATTTGCAAGCTATACATGAGTCAAAGGACCAATATCTAGAATTTATACAGAACGCAAACAAATCAGCAAGAAAAAAAACCAAATAACCCCATTGAAAAGTGGGCAGAAGACATGAACGCACATTTGGACTATAAATTAGTACAACTTCTATGGAAAACACTATGGAGATTCCTTAGAGAAGTAAAAGTAGATCTACCATTTGATCCAGTAATCCCATTACTGGGGATCTACCAGAGGTAAAGAAGTCATTTTATTAAAAAAAACACTTGCACCCATATGTTTATTGCAGCACAATTCACAATTGTGAAGATATGGAACCAATGGATGAGTGGATAAAGAAAATGTGTTGTATGTATACACACACACACACACACACACACACAGACACACACACACCCCATGGAACACTACTCAGATTTCAAGAAAAAAAAAAGAAAAAGAAAAAAGAAACAATATCTTGGAGCAACCTGGATAGAACTGGCAGACATTATTCTAAGTGAAGCAACCCAGGAACAAAAACCCAAATACCACATGTTCTCACTTATAAGTGGGAGCTAAGCAATGGTTATGAATGGCCATACAGAGTGACTTAGTGGTCACTGGGGACTCAGAAAGTGGAGGGTAGTGGGTGTAGGATGAAAAATTACCTATTGAATACAATGTGCACTATTCAGGTGACAGATATATAAAAGCCTAAACTATTCCACAATGCAATTCATACATGTAACAAAAAAAAAAATTGTGCCCCCTAAATATATTTAAATTAAAAAAGTGTTAGAAGATTCATTTAATTACGATTTGATAAGAAAAGTCAGAAAACTCTCAATTGGCCAAATACAAGTGGGGAAAGACAGGGCAATGTTCTTTCCTTTAATGTAATCACTATGCCAGGCTAGAAGAAACAATACACAGATGATTTATCTTCAGGACTTGACCATGCCTCTAAAATCTCCTGTATATTTATAATGGTCATGATGGAAGGGGAGGCATATGAAGAAGAACCTTGTTCTATACAGAAAATTTTTAAAATGTAGAAAATGGAATATTCTGTAGCTCCTCTTACATTCAGGCATACATGTCAGCAAAAGAGAAAGAATATGCTTCTGACCTCAAGTGCTGTTTTCAGCACATATTTGTAAACAAGAGCCTTGGCATTTTCTACAGCTTCCTAACTCAATTTTAAAGTTTCTCCAAATTATTTTAGCTCCACTATCTATAACTCAAAAATGAGTTTGAAAATAAATGTAGTTATTTTGGGGTATTTTTACCAAAAAATATGCCACGTGTGGGAAACAAATAAATCTACACAGAAAGCTTACTGAATGCTGCAATTTTATATACTACATTTGACCTTAAGCTTTATGAAAAAACTGTCTTGATAAATTTCTTCACTGATCTTTCTTTTAGCACCAGCACAAAGATTAGCATTCAGTAGGTCTCTAAAAAGTGTCTTTTGAATGAGTAATTAAATGAATAAATGTTGTTTCTTCAAAATAATAATATAAAAATCCACTAGATAAGAAAAATATTTAAATGAATGGCAAATAACACCTATTAAACATGAGATTGAATGCCTAATACTTAAACCATTGGTAATTGCAGGTTGTATGGCTACCATATCAGTATCCCGTTGCTGCTATAACAAATTACCACAAATTTAGTGGCTTAAAACAACACAGATTTGTATTACAGCTCTGGAGTTCAGAAATCCTAAAAGAGTCTATAAATAAACTACCTTCACTGGCATAACTTGGAAGAGACAGCCATGAGTCTGTGCTGGCTGAAAGTTATGTTTACCTACCATCACTTTTGTTACAAAATATGTTAGGGCTACTCTGCAGATGCTGCTTAATATGATTTCTCCTTAGAGAGTGAAGCTCACCACGGACAGTGAAGGACAAATGGCAAAAACTTTGACAGTCCATGACCATGTTCTGAATGACAAATATGACACCCACTTCTTTCACTTATTTTTACCTTGCAAAAAAGTCCATAGTTGCAGAGGAAGCCCTGAAAAGCTCCAAAAAGATAAGAGCTCAAATGTTGTAAGAACACGAAGTTTATAACCTTCTCCTGGAACAATTGAAAGTGGCTGTCTTAATTAACATTTTCAGAGGATCTGTCCAAATTGAAGATGACTAAAGTCTGTACAATATGCAGGAGAGGAGATCTCATTAAAAAGCACAAAATACTTTTGCAGATTTTACAAAAACATATATAATTCATATTAAATATTAATAGTGCCTTTCCCAGAAGGAATCTACAGAAAATGAGGGACCATGAAGGTTACACTCCATTAGGTTAACTAACAATCAATTTACCTTTCTGCATATTTGTCTACCATTTACATAAAGTTAGCCCCTCGCTTGCTCAGTACATAGAAGTTAATAAATATTTACTGAATACCTTTTTTTTATTTCAGCATATTATGGGGGTACAAATGTTTAGGTTATGCATATTGCCCTTGCCCCACCGGAGTCAGAGCTTCAAGCATGTCCATCCCCCCCAGATGGTGCGCACCACACCCATTAGATGTGTATATACCCATCCCCTTCTCCCCCCTCCCATCTGCCTGACACCCAATGAATGTTATTCTTATATGTGCACTTAGGTGTTGAGAATACTTTCTATTATCTTCCTTACTTCCCCTTTTTCCAGAGAACCCCTCAATTGCACCAGCATTCCTTGTCCCTGAGTGTGATATTCATTTACATTACTACAAGCAGCACAAGCAGTCTCTTCACTGCTCTTATCCCCCAAAATATACACTCGAAGATAATCATCAGTGCTCAGACCTCAGAGGCAATAACTGATTGGGAGAGCTTTCAGTTTCTGGAATTCTGAAATGATTGATTACTCTGTCTCTTGGCCAACCTACTCCAGCATTGGCCATAAATGATGATCACATGAGGATTAAAATAACATTAAGACAATAATGTAAAATGTTTTGAAGCAACTAGTTTATTATATATTCTTAATTATACAGTGTAAAAAAGCTATCATATCATCTACTTTTTTCAAATTGGTTTCCTGTGTATTTTAATAAACATACTACTACAAAACACCTAGAAATTTTGGATAAAAATGCAATAAACATAATTTTGAATTTATAATTGTGACCGTGAGATAATAAAAATATTCTTAAAGGAAAAAGAAAAAAAAAAGGAAAGAAAATGAAGCCATACAAACATAAAATCATGGTTCCTTTTTTAATTGGATGGGTTTCCATGTTTAAAATGGCTAAACTAAGGTAAGTTTAAAATTGAAAGCGGCTGAGAAAGGAGTTTTAGTTTTGGGAGCAGAGAAACTTGTTTTTTCCTAAATCCATAATTTAAGAGAAAGATTTCTAGTTTCCTTTAAGTTTTAATTTCTTCTCTTTCATCTTCCCATCCTATAATTCTAGAGATCTTTAAATGTAGTAATGTTTATTACTGTAGTCCTGTAATTATTTTGTAAAAGTAGAAGTCTCATTCCATTTACAAGACAATGGGGAATAGAAAAAAGTACCTGCATTAAGGAGGAAAGACAAAGAAAAAATCTGTTTCCTATCTAGCTCTGCTCTCCATTTAAATACCACAGAATCTTGCAACAGCAAAGAAAAGGGCTAATGAAATTGAATCCATATGATGTATGAGGACACAGAATGAAGAATGGGGATATCGTTAAGCTTTAAAAATTATCATTCCCTTATCTGTAAAATGGGGATAAAAATGTTTACATTGCCTAGCTCATAAGATTGATTTTGAATTTGTAAATAAAGACATAAAAATGTATAATGGTGATTATAATAAATAACAATATTGCATATGCAATAAAAATTGCTAGGAAAGTAGATTTTAAATGTCCTCACCGAAAAAGAATATGTGAGGTAATGCGTATGTTAAATGGTTTAATTTAGCCATTCCCTAACATATACATGAATCAAAGCATCATGTTGCACACCATAAATATATGCAATTTTATTTGTCAACTTAAAAAAATATTTTAAGGGACAGAAAAAAATGTATCCACTCCTAAAACTTTAACAGGCTATAAAATTGTTGTAGTTGTTAATGAGAAGCCACATGTAACTCTGCCAAAATGTTCCTAATTCTGTACAGAGAAAAAATATTTTTTTTTCTTTTACCTGCTTAAGTTCTGTAAATGGAGCCCTGCAGATTAAACTGATGAAAGACATTACCTGGAGAAAAGGTTTATTATGTATACTTATGAAGGCCTTCATAGAAAAGAAGTGAGGATCCAAACAACGGGTTATACAGATCATTTTAACAAACAGCAACAAATTGTGTCATGACATGACAAAAGGAAATGAGTTTGGGATTCTAGGGGTAGTAAATTGTGGGAAAGCAAATATATGGGGGAAACTAATGGGATATAAGGGTTATTTAGTAAAGTTTGTTAATGTAGAGTCAATCTCTCATGCAGTCTCTGGGGTGATGAGAGTGTCTTATGAATAGCCATTATCCTCTTCCTGACACGGGCAGGGAACAGTTTCACAAATGCAAATTTATATGCAGTCTTTAGATAGAACAGGGCCAGGTAGAGAGTTTTTCCTGTGTCTGATGTTTCTCAATTGCCTGCTGCTCAAAATAATTCTTATGCCAAAGTGTCATGTACTGGGGTGGCATACTCTGACCCCCTTCGCCACCCTGAAAGCTTTGCTTTTTTGTCCATGATGTCACAGATTTATTATGTGCAAGGCAAAAAGACATACTGCTTTAGAAGAATAAAAGTTGACTTATATTTTTCATTTCTGAAGCACATTTGCATTTAGAAATGCTTTTATTTTATATATATATTTATATATTTTTTCGCAGTGATTTTCCCAAGGTAGTGTGCCAAAAATTCATCTGGGCCAGTTTTACATGCCTGTTCTCCAAGTGATTCTGATTCTGGGTGAGGTCCAAAAATTTTCATTTTTACTCCATGTGATTCTGATAGCTGTGATCTGTGGAATATGCTTTTAATAATGCTCTGAGAGTAATAAACAGTCTTAGTTCAGATTTGCTCTTCCAGTAAACACAGGAAGGTATGAGTTGGAGCTGGCTTTCTCATCTTCTGCCAATGCATAATCTGCTTGTGTTCTTATGTGTTTCCAAAAGAGTATACACAAGAGAGTAAAATTTTATGTTTTTGAAGAACTTAATAGGACAATGGGAATCAAGAGATGAGGAAAAGAAGAAAGGAAGACAAAGCAAAAAGACATGAATGGCATAATCACCTTTGGGATATGGGTACTATCTACGCTATTCTGTTCACCAGATAATATTCTGAATATTTACTACTGTATACTGAATCATTTTACAATATATTTATGAAATAAAATATATTAGTAATAAAATGTTCATTTTGATTAAAAAGGTACAAAACTATTGTCTATTTATATGACTTTATTTTATAGAAAATTAGCACTTAGTATTCTGGTATGCCTGTATTGTAACACTATCTCAAAATCAGTTAGAATGAAATACAGAGTTGTGTAAGGAAAACATATTACCACTATCCTAGAGGTCACTGGTGGTAGCTCTAGAATCTACTGGAAAATCAATGTACCACCAGTGAAGTGAGTAATGACTTTGTTATTTCATTGGCTTTAATTGGTATAATCTTATAGTTAGCAACAACTGTAATTTTTTAACTTGAATCAATTATATTCATGGCAATTTCCAGAAGTCTTATAAGTGTGGTATGCAATGTAATAGAAATATACTAATCACCTAATATGATTGGCCACTGTACAACTTTAACATTTTTAATCCTTTATTATCAGGTGGACATAAAGTAAGTCCATCCAAGGATCACAATAGGATGTAAATAGTTTGTTTATATGTATTTTCCACTCCCTACAATTTAGATTTAGTTAAAGCTTGATGTATCTCAGGTCCTAAAATGTTAGGCAATGTAAATGCAGGTAATTTATTTTGTTTCAGATGTCTTTATAAATTGGGTATTAGCACTTTACTACGTTAGAATCATGTGCATGATTTCTCATGTGTATCTTTTAATTGATTTAAATGAACTTAGGATAATAAGTGATAAGAAAAAGATTAGCAGCTGTTTTGTGATCCATCTTGCATCCTCAGGAGCAACCAGAGAATAAAAGAAAGAAGAAAGAGGTAGTTGGGTAAAGACCAACCTCCTTGTTAACATGCCAATTAAACTACCAAATGAATTTGACCAACAGAAAGATAATGGAAAGTCCTGATCTGTGGAATGCTTTTAGTATAGATTTAGGGACATCTGGTCAGTCAAGGTTGCTGATGGTTAACAAACAGAATTTAAAGACTTATTGAACATGATCCATTAAGAAATATATCATCAGCTTTATAATTATTAGAGTATAAAGTTGATACATTTTATAACTGAAATATCTCCTGTTGTGGAAATTACTTAACCCCAGATTGTATCGCTTACAGATTTCATCTGTCAGCTAGACCAGGGTGTGTTCTAATGTGGCAAGGAAGAACTGAAGGGGCTTCATTGCTGGTCTCAGATTTTTTTTATGCTTTGTTGGCTAATCTGTGGGTTTTACTTGAGTCTCACTATTCCCTGTTGAATTCTTTATTTTGCCTATCAATAAATTTTCTTATTTTTCTAAAAATTTCAACTCTGCCCAGCTATTTCACCATAGACAAAAAGGGTATCTAATATGAAATGCATCTGCTTTTCTGTTTCAATAGATCTATATTATTTTATGTTCCATTATTTCTCATCTGCCTACAGTGTTTATTCATCAATTCAACAGAAAGTTTGCATCAAACATTGAACTACCAATAGTTCAAATTATAATGGCAAAGAATACAGATTCTATGCCTGACAGCACGGGATTGTAGTCTACTGAACAAGATAGATACTTAATGTCATATAATAATTTGTAAATTACTGCAATTTGCTAACCTCTAACCAAGTGTAAGAAGTTAGGAACGTTTTCCTTAATGAAGTGACATTTAAGGCAAGAACTGGATATAGGACAATGAAGGAAAGACAAGGGTGGTGATGGTTACAGGTAAAGAAAACAGCATGAACAAAGGCCCTGAGGACATTTAAGAACTGAAGGAAGGTCACGTGGATAAAGATCAGGATAGGATAGAGTGATGAAGTGGAGACTGAGGCTGTAGTCTCACTTTTGTTCTAGACAAAACAATGCAAATTAATAAATCCTTTTTCCAGGGTCAAAACTTTACCTATGTTTTTGTTTGTACTAATCCCCTTCCCCTACATTCAGGAGGTTGTCATCAATCATCTCCTCTTTCTCTCTCATCTTCAAACCGTTTTGCCTATCAATTTCTTTCCCTCACAAATACCGTTGTCACCCCTGGACCAAAGAATTGTTTTTCTTCAACCTGGATACATATTACCTTGCCTTTTATTGTCAAATATCTTGAAATAATAATGTACCCTCTGCTACAGTGCAACTGTTGTAAGAATTACATCTAGAAGACCCATGAATAAACTTCAGCCCAAGTTACCCTATTAGTTTATTTAGATATCATTCGTACAGTATTATAATAGGCATTAAATGTATCATTGAAGTGTCCTCTGAGATGAAGAGTTTAGCTTATTTGTAAACTACTTACCCACTCCATGGTATTATCAAGATTAAACAACACAATTTTCCCCTCAATAAGTATTTATTGTGCAACTGCTAGGGGCAAGAATGGAAAATACCAATAAGGTAAAAGACAGAGAAGGTCTGTGCCCTTCCAGAAACTCAGAAGTGATAGTGGTGCAGGTAGGAAAGAGGGAATACAGGTAAGAAACAAGAAAATAAATATACATGTTAATTTTACATTATATTTTATAAAAGTGATTTTAAACTATAAGGTAGTTTCAATTTATTCACTTATTTATCCTACAAATATCTGTATTTCTGCCCTGTGAATTACCTGTGTTGAATAAGCAAATGTCAGTAAGAGTGTGTCCTGCTCTTAAAGAGCTCAAGTTCTCAGGAGGGGTAAATATGTGACTTGATAAACTACTTTACAATGAAGTGGGTGATAGAAAAGAGGCAGGACAAACTACTGGAGAACAGACTCAATTTACTTAAGAAAGTAGAGGCAGGATTTCATAGAGGAGATAAAATCTAGAATGCTGAATTTTAAAAGATGAATAAAAGGTTGTTAAAGATGAGTCGGGGTCTTCCATGATGCAGATTAACATGAGTAAATGGATAAATGAGGAAAAGTGTTTGGTATGTGACCAAGTCAGACAGGTTCAATGGCCAGGACAAAGGACATGAGTGATGGGGAGAGAGGGCTGATAGACACAGGAGAAATACACATAAGCTCACTTAGCCTTTCATTCCAAATTAATGTTATTTATTATTAAATTTTATCAAGATTAAGATATTAGCCTTAATCTAGCTATTCAACTCAGGTAGATTATCAGATAAATTAACTAGATAAACTTATAGAATAATTAACTTCTTATCCCATTACCTTTCACAGTGAAATTAAGCCTACAATTCAACAACTAATTAAATAGGATTATTCTTCTCAGGGGAGATATAACTGTATTTTTCTTTCTCCTTGGAATGAATGAAATGTTCCATTCCATAATATGCATTTCATCACCAAACTCTCAAATCCCACTGGGCAGCAAGATATTAGTATTTGAATATTTCTGATGGTGCTGAAGTATAGCCAGTGACTGCATTGTGTGTGATAAAAGTAATACTAGGAACAACCATTTCTTATGTATTGTAAGTTTGCTGCCTACTCCCAGGACGCTTAGGGGGGAAATTCCACTAAAACAAATCAAATTAATAAACATGCATCTCCCCACACAATCAGCATTTATCATTTTTAAATTATTATGTCATTCACTGTCTATGAGTGAAATGCAGTTATTGTTATAGATCATCACCACAAGATCAATGTCTCTAGCTTCAAAAATAGATGTCTCTTTTGGTTTCAAATTAATCTGCTAGCAGGAGTCTGGTATTATTACTCAGTATATTAGTATGAAAATATGTCCATGGATATTCATTCATGAGCATGGACTTCTTAATTTAGACAGTTAGCTTTTTAGTATAGTTTCTTTCATTTTCCTGGAGCAGCCACTATCCATTATCACTTTGCATTTACGCAGCAGCTTTCCTCTAAGGAGCCTAAAGTACTGTAGTTTAATTGTCCAAAAGAAATGGTGTCAGGGTAGAGAGAAGGGAAGTAGAAAAATGTGTTTCCTGATTGTCTTAGGGAATTGGGAGATACTTAATTCTAATTCTGGCTTTAAGCCCAGACAGTGAGGCTGTGTCTACACCAGTGAGGTTGTGTGTGAAACTTCTAAATTTTGCTTCCATGAGAACATGTACATAGATAGAGTCCCATTTCAAGAAATTCACTATGTTATTCTATGTAAACCAGTGGTTCTCAACCTAGGGAAATTTTCTCCTTCTCTCCATTCTCCCCTATCTTAGGCAAATGTGGCACTGTCCAGAAATACTGTGTGTGGGGTTAGAGGGGTTGTGCTATTGGCATCTTGTGCATACAGGCTGAAGATGCTGCTAAAAATCTTAAAATGCATACAACAGTCCCTTACAAAAGAAGTATCAAGTCTCAAATGTCAGGACTGCTGATGTCAAGAGACTTATCTGAGCCTTAATACTGCATAAACATTCAATTTCTCTGGTATTTACAGAAAATATCTAATGTTGGATTACAGTGGTAGATACCAAGTATAATCCTGATTCTAGTGAAACCTCATTAGCAATAAGGAGAATTCCCAGACGTGGCATAACTTGTTCTTTTGATTCTGGAAGCTATTCTTTTAAGAAGTTATTGTCAGAAATAAAATCAATCTTGACCCTAGGTTCCTACCATGAATCTAAAGTAATAGAAGAATTCTTTTCTAATTTCCATGTTATCTGGAGTTTCTGATACCCTATCTATCTTTTTCTGGAGTCAAGGTAAGTTTCTAACTGATATTCCCAGAGTTAACCCATCCAGATGTTAGGAGGACCTCTTTTTTCCAGTGAACAATATTGACTTGAATTAGTGTCACTTTTTTTCCCTCTGGAGAAATCCAGTGCCTTCCTTAACAAGTAGAGAAATGCACTAGAACTGAAGTTTCTATAGGAAAGAACACTACCTCAGATACGTACACAAGGTTATCATGCAACTATAGAACTTTCTTTTCAGTTTTACCATTGCCACTTTTAGCAAAACTTACTAATTAGCCAGTTACATGGCTGAGAGCACCTTACATCTTTTAGTACAATACAGTATGATGCAATAATTTCGTAAAGCACAATTTACTTTTAATTCTCCTTGTTCTTGCCTTGCTAAAGTACAATTCCAGCTTCTAAATTTCCCTATTCATAGGGTTAGTTAGCCTATACTCTATAAGCAAAATGGGAAAGTTTGGAGAGTGTGATGGGGTACATTAATAAGTACTCTGTCAATCAGGTATAAATCAGAAGTGTCTCTGGCAAACTAGAATGTTTTGGTTATACCAACTACAAAAGTCTCAAGTTATTTATCACTGATATCTGTGCTTTTATTTCTCTTTCTCTGTTTGAGATCACACCTGCTGATATCAGACTTTCCTAAGCTATGCTGGCCCATGTGTTGAGAATGATTTCCATTTCCAATGGATATCCTTAAATAATACACCAGGTACCCACGTTTCCCAAAGGTTATCATGGTTTTCTTGATTTCTTCTGGGTAATTGCTGATTCTTACTACATACTGGGCACTGCTATCCCATTACAGATACTCTAGGGTTTTCATGAAGCTAAAGCTACAGAGTCAAGTGCTACAAAATGGACAGAAAATAACTCTTCCTATTATTTGTAACCCATGGATAGTGTGCGTGTGTGTGTGTGTGTGTGTGTGTGTGTGTGTGTACATATACACACACACACAATAGGTGCTGCTCTTGTCTCAGCCCCTTCAGATTTTTTTTCATGAAATATACCATATACACAAACTTAAGTTGATGAACGTCCAGTCTTCTAGATAATTCTGATTGACATATGCTTCCCCCTATGAAGATAAGACTATTTTCTTTTTACTGATAGAATGTGTTTTCCCCTAAGAGACTCCTTAGGTTTTTATGTAAATAGGATTCCTAGATTCATGCACTGATCTGTGAACATGTCCAGACAGGTTAATATCCCAGAGGTTCAAACAGTTAAGAATTAATTTAGGATTTATTACTATATTAGGACCAAATATATATGTGTGTGTGTGTGTATGTGTGTGTGTGTATATATATATATATATATATATATATATATATACACATAAAATTTTAGAGGTAAAAGTCAAAATAAAGAAAACAGCTTGGCAGCAAATCCTAATCAATCCATAAGTAAAATGTCTGGTTCCAAACGTGATCGATTATTTTAAATGTATGTAGATCTTATTCATATGCATGCTTCTCCAGTCATCTTTTCTTTAAAAGTCAATTTTTAAAAGAATAAAAATTAAAACTATTTACGTTTATTTTTTAATATCCATAAAATTGCCCCCATCAAATTTATATGTTGGAGGTCTAACTCCCAATGTGACTGTATTTGGAAATAGGGTCTTTTTAAGGAGGAAATTATGGTAAATTAGGTCATAAGATTGGGTCCCTAATCTAATAAGACTAGTGTCCTAAGAAGAGGAAGAGACACCAGGAGTGTGTGCACACAGAAAAAATCACATACGGACACAGTGAAAAGGAGTCTGTTTGCAAGCCATAAAGAGACCTCACTAGAAAGTGAACCCTGCTGACAATGTGATCTTGGACTTCCAGCCTCTAAAACTGTGATAAAATAAGTTTCTGTTGTTTAAGCTGCCCATTCTGTAGTATTCTGGCATGGAATCTCAGACAAAGTAATCTACCATGCCAATAATCTACTATTCTCTTTATTTTCTATTACATCTTAGTCAAAGCACATACCCTATTTTCCTATATCACCTAGCACATCACCAAATTACCGATTAATTTTTTTAAAAAAGAATGTCCATTTGATTGTAAATGACTCTTTACCATACATTTTCACAATCCTTTTCCATGGTTTTTAAATATCAAGTTAACCTAATAACTGAAATATATTATGTATTTCTCAAAAGTATAGCATTATTTATCTGATATATTTCTGTAAATTGGCTTGCTCAATCAACTTTATGTATACTTTATAACATTTAAATATTTTAAAATTGTCTTAGACAATTAACATTTTATCAAAGCTATTGGCTTCTAATATTAATGGAAACATCTGCAATGACAATAATATCTGGTATATTTCCAAAATTTCTAATTACATATTCTTTGGAGTATATAGGTAGATCAGTGCTTAAAATCTAATTTGTTCATCTAATTATTTCTTTTTAAGAGGAATACTCTGTTGGGAATCTTTGTAGCATATGCATTAGATCTCCATTATCTTTTTCTAGGTACAGCATTACTCACTAATGAGTGAATTAAGCTTAAGCATTTGGACTGTGTCACTATCTTGCTATACAATAAGGCCAATTCCCTTCTTTGTGAAAACATAGAGGAAGAGGGCTGTTGCCAAATTTTTTAAGAGCAGAGCAAATTCTTTTTTTTTTTTTTTTTTTTAATGCAGGGTTGAAAAGAGCAAAAGAGAGGAAGAAGGAAAAGCAAGAATGAAAAATAATCTCTCTTAGTATGGTGCCTGTACCAGTTGATGAGGCAGTATCGTTAATGAGCTCCTTAGAGGTTGCACAACTGAACCATATTAAAAATCGTCAGAAGCAAACTAATCTTATGTCTTTGGCTAGAATTTTGTTAGATTTTTTTTCTGACAAGAGATGACAAATGTGTCTCTATTTGTGGCTGTATAGACTTCAACTTCCACAAGTTTGGGCTTTAGCAAGAGTAATGGAGTGGGGGATTTGTACAGCAATAATAATAATAGCTGCTATTAATTAAATAACTCCTAGACACCAGGTATTATACTAGGCATTTTATGAAATTATTTCGTGAAATATTTTTACCATCCCTAGGAAGTAGGAATTATAATACTTTTGTTTCAAAGATAGAGAAACCAAAGCAAAAAGGAAAGTTAGTCCTTATAAGGCAGACTTAAGTAGAAAAGTAAGGATTTGAATTCACATATATCTGAAGTGCTTGCCAATTAGGAAATTACTTTAATTGACAGTAAACATATTAATCAACAACTCTAATGGAGGCTATAATTGTACAATTGTGAACCAGTTAAAGTTCTTGCTTTCGAAAAGCAACTTTCCAGAGCAAAGTTTGTTTCTCCTGAACTGAGCAAGTTATATTTTAAGGGAGAAAAGAGCTGTGGTCCTCTTAGAGTCAGAGTTATGAGAAACGTAAGGACTTCTTTGTGTCTGAAAACATGTATATCATTGCCTCCATCATTCAGAAGGATGCTATTGAAATACTAGCAAGTTATATATCAGAAGTGATTCATTATCTGGTCAATATTATATCTGATTTATTATATTTTTAGATTCTAGTGCTGGCCTCATAGTTAACTGATAAAAGGGAGCACAACACGGTTTAAATTGACTTAATATGAAATTTATTTATGTCATGTAAGGACTTTTTTAACTTGGAATCTGTCTTATTATCTAACATTATTTCCACTCATTCTCCCATAAATAACCTTTCATTCCTGCAGAACTGAACTGCTTGGAGCTCCTCAAATGTGCCATGTTTTTTATTGTTCCTTCATACCTTACTCTCTTCTCCCTTCCTCTGGGACAAGTATCTCCCACATATCAGCCTGGATACATGTCCAGCCTGATGTAATGACCGTTTTTTGACCCTTACATCTAATTTGTGCTATTTTTGTTTAGTTACCCTTATTTGTGATCCTGCAATACTCCATGCATACGTCTATTATAGAATAGATAGGCTATGTGTATCATTAATTTTCACCTTCCCCTCACTTAACTATCAGCTTTTTAAGGTTAACTATTGCCACAATAATACTGCATTACAGACTATCCCAAAAGTCTACAGCCTACAATAACATTTATTCTCCTACCCAGGGATTTAGATTGGGTTTGTTTTAACTTATTTGTGACAGTCTCAGATGGACAGCATTAAGTCCAGGCACAATCTTTGTGCTTCAGGCTCCTGAATTTGTTTTGGATTCAGTTTATCTATATATGTGTTATTTTGGGATTGAGGCTAAAAGGGCATTGGCTACCTGAGTTATGTTCTTTTCCTGAGGAATACTGAAATGTAAAAGGCAAACCAAACTGTGCAAGAACATGAAGCTCCCCAGTCCATTGTTCTGAATAGTTGATTGCTTTGCTGTCTGGAAGGGCCTGACCTGCCAACATCCTTGGCCACTTCGAAAGAGGGATGCTTGTTCCCATGAAGGGAAGGCCATATGATGCTACTGAACATGGGTAATCATCACATGTTGTTCCTGGGAATTTAAAATGATATATTCATTTGAAAAACTATTTGGTTCTCTATAAAGTTAAACATATTCTTATCTATGACCCAGAAATTCCAATCCTAAGTAGATGCCTAAGAGAAATAAGAACATATGTCCACAAAATCAGCTGTATGAAAATATCCCCAGCAGCTTAATTCATAATAGCCAAAATTAAAAAAGAGCCACCCCAAAGTTCTTGAGTAGGATAATGATTTTTAAAATCATTGTGTAATAATACGATGAAATGATATTTGGTAATTAAAAAGAACTACTGGCATACGAAAAATATAAAAGAATATCAAGATCATTATTGAAGAAAAGTAGATCAAAAGGAGTAAATATTGTATGATTTTCTTGTATACGTCTTTTGGTATATATGCCTCCAAGATATATGTCTAAAAGTCCAGGAATGGGTGTACTGGGTAAGAGAGATGAATGTCTTTGATTTGAAGAAAAAAAGTGAGTGTTTGAACCAATGTATTCTCCCATTAACAATTTTAAAATGTCCCATGGTGTGGCATTTGGTCAACAATTGATATGAAACTTAATAAATTCTCCCTTATTTGGAAGAGATAACATAATCTTCAACTGTGGTTTTTGATTTATTTATTCTACTTTTGTTATTTTTACAATCATAACACTCCATCATAATTTTTATTATTTTTGAAGTTAATTTTTTTAAATTGACATAAAAATTGTATGCATTTACTGTGTATAACATAATTTTTGAAGCACATATATATTGTGGAATGACCAAATCTAGCCAATCAACATATGTATCACCTCACATAGTCATCGTTTTTGTGAGAACACTTTACACCCACTCTCCCAACATTTTTCAAGGATACAATGTATTATTAACCATAGTCACCACCTTGTACTCTTGAATTTATTCCTCCTATCTAACTGAAATTTTGTATCTTTTGATCAACATCTCCCCAACCCCACCACCAACCAACATTTTATCATCATTAAATGTTGAATATTACAAGCATGTTTCCTATATTTATTAGGTAATAAAATGATTTTCCTCTTATAATTCATTAGATAGTGAATTACATTTATTTATTTTCTAATGTTAAACCACAGTTATGTTTCTGAGATAAATTCACATTTTCGGGAACACATTTTCTTTATTATTACTATTTCTGTTTCTTGATGTGATGTGAGATGATGGATAAGTTAATTTGCTTTACTGTAGTAACTATTTTACTATCTACATTTATCCCATAATATTATGTTGTAAACCTCAAATATACAAAATAAAATATATTTTTTAAAAAAGTCCTTCAGGTAGGACTCAACCCTTGCTAGCCTTTGTTTTTTCTTTATTGTTAAGGGATAATTTTGTTGAATATATTTCAAAACTTATTTTCACTTACTATGAAGAAAATGTTTTCTTTCTGTCTCTGGGCTGTCACTGCGGGTTGTTGAAAATTATTCTCTATTAGTACTATTTTCTATAATTCTTGAAGCATTTCTTCCTTCAAATTTTAAGTACCAAGCTAGAGTGTATGAAATAACTAGTTTTAAAAATAGCCTAATTCTCAGATATACCTGTGAGAATATCTAAATTAAATATTCTCAGCAATGTTTTTAATGTTCTAATGTCTACCATATTTGTACCTCCATTTAAAATTTTACAATATTTTCAATCTGAGCTATAGAGAATTTCAAAGTTATAGTGAAATGTTCAAAGTTATCAATATTGTTGAATATTTAATATTTGGTACTCTGGATAATAATAACATATTACCATAATGCTTTCCATTTGTGTATTCACATACAAATATGATTTAAGTTGATTGCTGAAATTAAAATATTGCAACACATTTTCAGATATATTGATCCATTTTATTCTGGCAACAGCCCTATAAGATAGCTGTGATAGACCGTATTTAAAAAAATTTGCAGTAATACCTCCCACCCAAAATGCTCTTCTTATACTGTGACTTTGACATCTTTCACTAAGACGTAGGGTTCATGTTCCCTCTTCTTGAATTTGAGTGTGTTTGTGATTATGAGAGATGTGACATTATATGATTTCCGAGGTTAGGACATGAGTGCAATACATCTTCTGCCTAGTTTCCTGTGGATGCTTATTCTTGGATCCTAACAACCATGTGGTAAGCAAGTTGAGTAGTCACATGTGGAGGCTACATGTAAGTTTTTCAGCTGAGAGCCCAATTAAGATTCCATGTGACGGCTGGGCGCGATGGCTCACGCCTGTAATCCTACCACTCTGGGAGGCCCAGGTGGGTGGATCACTCAAGGTCAGGAGTTCGAGACCAGCCTTAGCAAGAGCGAGACCCTTGTCTCTACTAAAAAAATAGAAAGAAATTAGCTGGACAACTAAAAATATATATAGAAAAAATTAGCCGGGCATGGTGGCGCATGCCTGTAGTCCCAGCTACTCGGGAGGCTGAGGCAGAAGGATCGCTTGAGACCAGGAGTTTGAGGTTGCTGTGAGCTAGGCTCACGCCACGGCACTCTACCCAGGGCAACAGAGTGAGACTCTGTCTCAAAAAAAAAAAAAAATAGATTCCATGTGACATTCAACATCAACTACCATATACAAGAGGGAGGGAGCCTTCAGATTCTTTTAGCACAAGCTATTGAATCACTCCTAGCAGCTGATGTCCTGTGAAACAGAGATGAGCTGTTTTCATTGCATCTTCCCTAAATAATAAAATAAATGTTTATTGGTTTATGTTACTAAGTATGGAGTAGTTTGTTACACTGTCATAGACAGCTCAAAGAGTCAATATTTTTAACAGTTTAAACTCATATGGCCTGAGTTTTAGAAAAATAAATTAATTGGGTTTTCCAAGGTCACATAGGAACTGAGTAAAGACATAGAAGTCAAACTGAGGTTTATGTATATTAAAGTTGTACAAGTTTTGTGTATATTGAAATTGATTAATTTCATACAGGACCCCAATAAGATACATACCGTTATTGTCCCAAATCCACTGATGACAAACCTGGGATACAGAGCAGTTAACACAATTGTCCAACTTTATATGGGTAGTTAGTGGCCATAGCCAAGATGCAAACCTGGTAACCTCACTCTCAAACATGCTCTCTTAACCATTACATGATCTAGCTTACCAACCTCTCCCTTTTCTACTAGTCTCTGTCATCTTCCTGACAACTCTAGAATGTAGGATTTGGAAGAGAAATTGAGTTACATACTCCAAAGAATTGGTTCAGTGGTTTAAAAAATTGTCACAAGTTCTCTCTGCAGACAAATACATATACACACAAATATGCACACATTTTCCAGAGGATTATAGACTCCCTTGAAGCCAACAGATTTTTGTAGGTGTTAGAAAACTTGGAATCTCTTTTTTACACTATAAGTAGAATTCCAGATTTCTATTGACTATAGGCAACATAAGGAAATATATACTTTAATGACCAAAAAATAAAGAAATTACGAGTTATTGTAAGTAAACTGAGGATAAGATGAAAATCAATTTAGCTTTAGTTATTATAGATTGAATTCTTTTTTTTCCACAATAAGTTTATTCGAGGTATGCCCTTGGTAATTTTCGTAGCACTAATTCCTTCTTTATATTAAATAATTAGCATCCAGTGTTAATTATGTATCTATTGATTTAAGCCTTGGGCCAAAGATTGATATATATCAGAAATCAAGTAATAAACTTCCATATAAGATGTTTAGATAGACACAATTAGAAAATACAGGTGTTCAAAAAAAAAAACCTTGATGACGTAATAATTAAGAAAACATGTTTGAGAGTAAGGCTACCAGGTTTGAATCTTGGCCATGTCCATTGATTGCCTGTTCAAATTTGGAAAATTTGCTTCATGTCTCTAGGTTTGTCCCTGATAAACTGGGGACAATAGCATTGCATATCTTATTGGGGTCCTGTAAAAAATTAAACAATTTTAATTTATATAGAATTTTTGTAGTAAAACCTAGCTGTCTTTTTTAATTATTTTATTTTATTTTTTTTATTTCAGATATTATGGGGGTACAGCTGTTTAGGTTACGTATGTTACCCTTGCCCGCCCCCTGCCCCGAGTCCGAGTTTCAAGTGTGTCCATCCCTCGGATGGTGCACGTCACACTCTTTGTGTATGCATATAACCGTCCCCTCCTCCCCCCACCACCCGACATCCAATAGATGTTATTCTTATATGTGCACTTAAGTGTTGATCAGTTAATACCAGTTTGATGGTGAGTACATGTGGTGCTTGTTTTTCCATTCTTGGGATACTTCACTTAGTAGAATGCAAACCTAGCTGTCTTAATCCATCGGAGCTGCTATAACAAAATACCATAAACTGGGTAGCTTATAAACAGCAGATATTTATTTCTCACAGTTATGGAGGCTAAGGCAGACTAATATTAAGGCATCAACTGATTTGGTGTCTGGCGAGGGTTTTCTGTCTGGTTCATAGATGGTGTATTCTACCCATGTCCTTTCATAGTGTGTGGAAGACCTCTCATGAGGGCACTAATCCCATCCATGAGGGCTCCACTCTCATAATCTTATCACCTCCCAAAGACACCCACCTCCCAATGTCATCACATTGTGGGTGAGATTTCAACATATAAATTTGAGAGTGACAGAAATATATAGTCCATACCATGGGCAAATAATAAGCTATCAATAAATAATAGCTAAGTCATGTGCTTGTGTATCTTGAAATAGGCTTGTAATATAAGTTTATATTCCTGTAGCTTCACAAACAATTGCTTTTCATTTACAGATGTGGTTTTAGTTTCTTTATTTTTTAATGTTAAGATTCAGTGCAAACTTCAGGGCATACTTAATTTCTGCTACCCAAGAGAGTCCTACATCTTTTGTTTCTGTCAGATCCTTTAAGTGAGGAAAAAAGTAATGGGGTTAAAGTATAAAGACATCCTTCTTATGAGGGAGGCAGATAAGAATTTAATGCAGAATAATTACATCACAACTAGCAATTAAACCCAATCTTTGCTAGTTACGTCTACATCATTGATAAATTGTAAACCAGCAATAGAAGGTCGACATGGATATGCTGATAGGGTAGGATGCAAACTGTAAATCTATAACATATGTTGAAATGCTCTGGTAGATGAATAATTATCTAAAAACATAAGGATGCATAGATAAACACACATATATTTGGGAAACATCTCATTTTCAACTGCCAATTCAATCTGATATGAGTAAGAATATCATTCTAATATCTCAAAGTTAAATTGCATTGCACTTCTCTTTCTCAGGAACTGGCTAATTCAATCATAGCACATAGATTTTTCATCAGTTTTAATTTGCTTAATTTTTGTGAGCTGGTGGTTTAGAAAATTTCCCATTTTTCAACTCAAAGACTGTAAGGAGTAAGGCCATGTGCTATTCTTTCTCTGTGTCATTTTCATTTCAATATAGATTTTATAGTTCATTACCTGTCAATCAGTTTTAAATGGCACAGTATTCATTTTATCATGTTCTGTAAAACTGTTTTATGCTTCTTTCAATGTCTTACATTCATTCTAGACTGAGCCCTATTTATTTCTCTAAGAGCCGTAGCCATCTGTAGCTGTGCACATTTGAACGTGTATTTATTTTAGCAAATGCAATATCTTGCTTTATATGGTATATTCATTTGGGATATTTATTCAAGCAAGTGAATCATGAGGAAGTGGCAGTGTGTAAATGCTTTATCTGTGACAAGCCATTTTATGCCCTATATTTTTATTTATCTCTAACTTGGAGGTATACAATTTCAAATACATTTTAAAGTCTTGACACTGTGTACTGTTTTGCTCGGTTCTTCCTAATCTAATAAAATATAGTCACATGATTAACATTCAAAGCACCACAGCAAACAAACATAAATGTTGAGCCTCTAAGTCTTCACATAAATTAACATTTAAATATGTTACAAAAGGAAAATGATGATTTTTTTAATTAGAAGGTATCTTTTTGACATAGATTTGTTCCTCTTTTTTCATTGTTATGCATTTTATTTCATTTGAAAGCTTTCTCTTCATTAAATACATGTTAGCTTTATTTCTCATCTCTTAACTAAGAAATATTAAATAGTCTTTTAGTGTCACCCTAAAAAGATCTGGATATACAAGTTCTGTCTTGAAAGTATCCAGCCATGTAATATGAAAAATAGAGACATTTATCGAAAAAGATACAAGAAACATTGTACACAGGACAATGATGCCTCATTCCCCTTCAAAGTAGGCACCTTGGGAGCTCACACAGTTCTCTCAGGGTCTCTAAACCTAACCCATATAAGGTCAACATTCTCATGTATTCTGCTTCTTGCAGGCCCTCCAGAGCGTGGATCACTTTCAACAGATTCTCGACCATCTTTGAAGCGTTTGTGCCACAATTTTATTTGTGCTGCACTCATTTCATGGCTCCCGAAAGCCTTCTTAATCATCTGAATAGTATCCATGGAGGAATGTTCAAGCTTAATGCGAAATTTGATGCAGATTTGTGACTCTACTTGCTCAGTCATTGTGAATGCGATGGCTACACATGCTCGCTCAACAGCATCTAGTGCCCCACCGACTAGTACAGTGACATCGTCATTGTTCAGGCAGGCGCATCCCAATCCCCTCTCCTTGGCTGCCAGGTTACATCAATGTCATGAAAACCATTCTTGTTATATTAACAATGGCTGGATACTTTCCAGACAGCCCTCATATTATAACTCAATCAAGAAAATTTAGAAAAATTTTCCTTCAGATCTAATTAGGACAGGTGCAATTTTACTGAGGGAAATATGTTTTGACTTTTTACCTGTTAAATAATATAAGAAATAATTTAAGAAGGACATACTTATGGTACTCTTTCTTAAAACATACCCCCGAACATACTTTCTATAATTTTATTTGGGAACTAATTTTTAAATTATAACAATCATTTTTGTTGTGTGATTGTAAATCTACTCTCTAGAAAAACAAACAAAATCTTGACATGTAACATTGGCTGATTTCCACAGGGTAAATTTTCCAAACACTGTCAGTTAAAAAATATCAACATTTAAATAATTAGTTCTTTTATGTTGAATAGCCAGCTTAGCACACCACTGCTTCATACTATCTAACCTAATTCTTTACGTTTATATTTACATTAATTTCTTCTTCTTACTGATTTCTCAAAAGAAAGAAAATATTTTCTCACCACTCCCAGGGTCTTCAGCTTTTTCTCTTTAACAAATACGTAATTTTTCCTTCCATAATTCACATACCATATTGTCTGTAATATATCTTGGCTCTAGGCTAAGCAAACATATTTGCCATTCTCACTCGCTTTTTCTCATTTCTAATAAATTGAATGGCCAATTTTCCTTCCTAGCCAATCATTTTCTCTACTTCCAAAGTTCATCTCCAGGCTTCCTACTTCCCTGAAATCATTCAAGATAGATACATGTATTTTATTTACCAAGGCACTTCAGGAATTCCATTCCTCATTTTTTTCTTTATCCTTTACAAATACACAGCATTTCTGTATCTCAGGGCAACTAGTTTATTTTCATAAATTTGTCAAATTTTTATATTCATGCATAATAAAAATAGGATTTTGGGGGGAGGCATTTGTGTATAGAAAAGGTATTTTATGCTTATATGATATATGCTTATACCTTTATGTATATGATTGTAATCTGCTTTGTTTTTCCCCTTTGATGAAAACTTCCTAAGGTACATATTTCTCAGATAGTATATCTTCAAGCAAATAGTCTAATGTGGTATACACAAGAGGATTCTCAGTAATTGCCTGACTTTTTCTAAATGTATTTTCAGATTATCTTTATAAGGCTAAATAAACTATGCTGTCCATACATCTACCTCTTAATCATGAAAGTTTTTTAAATTCTCTGTTATAAACTTTATTTAAGTTCCTCAGAAAATTTAATAAAATTACCAAATAAAATCTTTGATTTACTTTATTATTTTTGGCTTCCTGAAATTCTGAATTTATTCTGTTTTCCTAATGCCTAACATGGAATTCTTCTTGATAATATACACTAAGAGGAGAACATTTCACAAAATGTCAGATTAATACCAATGGAATAACTAAGTAGTATAACATCTCTTTATTTTTTTTGTTCCAAAACATATGGTGAAGTAGAATGCATGAAATATATTTTGTGCAGTTTTGTCTTGCCAATGTACATTTTATATTTTTACAAATAAAATTTTTCTCTTTGAAGGAAAGCCCTTTCTGTAAAAGAACCTTTAAAAATCACTGGCCCACAATATGTGATTGGTAGTAGAAATCGAGAAGCTTGCAAAATACAAATTTTGTAAGCACCAGGAAGCAAAGTGTTGAGTTAGGAGAAATGCCAAAATTATTTGGAAGCTCTTAACATAGGGGAAATTATAATCACAACCACAGAAACTAAGATGACCATATGCTCATGTCTTTGGAATGAGTTATTCTATTGATTCCATAAGAACCATATAGAGAGACAGAAACAGTAGATTTCAGCACGTGATACTGGAAATGCATCAAGCCAAAAGTTGTAGGGGAAGACCCTGAGATTTAACAGTGTGAAGAAATAATCAAACTGCCATTTCTTTCTCCTCTGAAAGAGATCATAGAACTATGGGGACAAAAGTGTACACAGATCCTACAGGTCTAATTTCAAATCCCGGGGCCACCATTTAGTAGCTGTGTGACCTAGGTAAGTTTGCTAGCTATAGTATAGGATGCTCAATTCAATTTGAATTTCCAATAACCAGTGGAAAATTATTCAGTGTAAGAATGTCCCAAATATTACATTGAATATACTTACACACAAAAAAATCATTGTATATCTGAAATTCGAATTTAACTAGTTATCTTATATTTTTATTTGATAAGTCTGCAATCCTAGACCTAGGAAAATTACATAATATGTCTAAGTCTGATTTATCTAATTTATAATAAAGTAGTAATAATAATATAAAATGGGACTAAAATTATGAGGATAAGCACACACATGCACATAGACTTCATATGATACATAAAAATATTTGGACAATACCAGATGCAAGGGAATTATTCTAATTCTTACTTAAACAAGCACTAATCTTACTATGTAATCACAAAAGGACTTTATTTTTCCTCCCCTTATACCTTAACACTTATTCTTTAGGGCTACTCCTTCCCCTTAGTTTTGATAAAATTTAGGCAAATCCCATTATCATGTGGTCAATTCATGGTAGCATTTATTCAGACAGTAATTAAATATCTAGTTCTTCAGTAGTTTTGACATAGATCTTGATTTAAAATTGAGATCTTTCCTCTTCCCTAGCTTGGTTCTGCCTTAGGTAGAAGCTGAGTATGATGGACTTCTGTTTTTTTTACCATTTGTTTTCTTTAAAACCTTTTTCTCCAGATTGCGAACATGGTTTCTGACAAAACTAAGTTATGTGCAATGGGAGGGAGGTAAGAGTGAGGGGTAGGAATATTTGGGAAAGAGAAAAGGGGAGGATGGAATATATTATTTTACTGGTTACTGTTATGTATGGCCCATGATATGATATTACCTTAATTTAGTGCCAGCTTCCTGACTTGCAATATTCTTGAAGTATAAAATTCAACTTCTGGCATATTTTGAGACATTAAGATACTGAATTCTAAGGAATAGTAAAGTTTAATTAATTTAAACAAAGACTAGGAGAAGATGTCTTAGCTTGGGCTACTATAACAAAATACCATAGGCTGGGTGGCCTAAACAATCAATATTTATTTCTTGCAATTCTGAAGGCTGAGAAGTGCAAGATCAAGGTGCTGGCCGGCCGATTTATTTTCTGGTGAGAGCTCTCTTCCTAGTTTGGAGATGGCCACTTTTTCACTATATCCTCACATGGCAGAGGGAGAGAGAGAGAGAGGCAGAGAGAGAGAGTGCTTGAGAGTGCAAATGCTCAGGGCTCTTGTTCCCTTCTTGAAGGACACTAATCTCATTATGGAGACCTCAACCTCATGACCTCATCTAAATCTAATTCTCTCCTAAGACCCCACCTCCAAACACATTGGGGGTTAGGGCTTCAACATATGAATTTGTGAGGAACACAACCATTCAGTCTATAACAGAAGACATTTTTAGTCAGCAATAGAGCATAAATAAAGGTATTCCAAATTTTTAATTTGATTGCTTCTTATAATCAAATTGAAACAGGAAATCTGTTGAGAAAATGAATGACAGATTTTACCCATTCCTTTACTGCAGCCCTCTTGCAGAAAGGAGAAAGAGTGTTTCTGCTCATTAAAGATTTGCTAACTAATTGCAGGCATGTAAATGTGAAAGTGTAAATAGATAAATGAAAGAATGGATGATTCAGCCATTTAGGCTTAAAATTAAATAGAAATAAATTAATATTTATTTAAAACTATTAATTATAGAAATTGTTTTTTACTTGTAAAACATTTTAAACATTATATTACATTGTATTGTATAAATATCTTTTGCCACATCTCTGCAAACGTTATCTTCTCTTCCTATATTTATTAAGTTTGTTTTTCCTCTCAGGTAAATTAGCTTTCTTTGACCTCAATACTCAAACTTATCTTGTTGACATCCTCCTGCACTTCAACTTGTCAGGTTATTAAAATTTTATCCTATTCTCCAAGGTGCCAACAATCTCATTCAAATGAATGTTGTCAGTAATTTAATGAATAAGCTTTCTATTTCAGAATCCCCAAACTCTGAATACATTTCTCACAATAAACATCTACCTGAATACCAGAAGAATGACCTCTAATCAATACAAAAAATGACAATGTGGAGTTAATACCTGTAATTTACATAGCTTGGTTATTTTCTCCAGTAAATGAAACAAATATAGGTTGAACCAAGCTCAGTCTCACTTAAGATCTTTTATTGCCTGAGGCTTTTATCACCAATTAGTTTTTTGGTTCATGCAAGAACTGAGCATTTGATGCCGTCCTTATTCACTTTGTTAAACAGATGCACTTATAGGTTGTTTCAGGCATTTAATAAAAAGGCAAAATCAGCCCTCAGTTTACCCAAATTAATGATAGGTAATGATTTAAAAGAGCAAGGGATTTGGAAAAAAAATGCAACGTTGTATTATACAGAAGTCCAAAATTGTATTTTTTAAAAAATAATGTCACAAATGACTTTTATTGTATAAATCTATAACCACTAAACCCTGGAAATCTCCTGGAATGACATTATAGATTGGATAATATTAAAAATGTGTGTACAAATTAAGAATTAGAGGCTTGACTATTCCTTACTGAGCTCAAGTATTCTGAAACTGGAAAAGGAATTTATAAAACCATATAAGGATAAATTTTGATGCTGCAAAATTGATAAAAAGAAAAAAATGCAATTCTGTAATAAACTTCTTTTAGAATTCTTAAGAAAGACATGACACTGAAGAACAATTTTTAGGAAAAAAGTCATTAGACGATGAAAAAGTAGTAACTTATACTTCTGTAGACTACAAAAATTTTTAAACTATTACATATGAACAAATATGCACATGAATAAAGTGAGGATGTAAGTGATCTTGCATCTTCGAGAAGATTAGGGTAAATGACCTCTGGTGTTTCAACTAAGGCTAATATTTTATGATTAGTAGATAAAGGACAGTTTAGACAGTTGAAATAATATTCATAATCATAAATTGTGGATTGTTGAAAGATTATCTTTTAAAAATTTTCCTTCCTCATTTCCTACTGGACCTTTGAAAGCAGAGTGGAAAAGATAATTATAAAATAATTAGATTTCTAAAAACTCTTCTTTTGTAACTTGTATGAGTCTACTTATATTTTAGCTTTAAACACCAATGAATCATTCCACAAACACTTACTATCCACTTATTGAGCTGTGCCAGATTATAATTGAAAATACACAAAAGCAGGTCCTATGTAATAAAAATGAAAAATAATAAAAGTTGTACAGCCTGATTCATATATTTACGAAGCTTAAAGTCAAGAGAATTGAGATAAAATTTTGAAGTAAGTATGAAAAAATTAAAGAAAGAACTCTTAAGACTCTAGTTTATGTAAAGGAAAATATGCTGTAGTCACCTAGAGCAGAGAGGCAGACTGCCTTCATTCACTTTCCAGCTCATCCATTTACTGGCTGGCTGTGTGATCTCAGGCTAACTTACTTAGCTTCTCTGTGCCTCAGTATACCTCATCAATTTGGAAAGCACTCAGCATAGTGGCTGTAATCTTTAAGTATTTGTTGTTATTATTAATACTAGTTATGAGCTCTTATAGTTTGTTTTATAAAGTGGTTGAAACTAAATACTGTAAGTGGAAATATTGAGTCTCTGAAAAGTCATTTGTAATTGGAGCGAAGTCTTTTGTTCAGAATGTGAATTTGATTTATGAGAAAAACTGAAATGCTGAATGTATCAGAGGGAAAGAGTGAAAATGAGAGAATGGCAAATTGCTTTAACTATATTGTTTTTAATTGTAGCAAGAACACTAAAGATTATCTTTACTATCTTAACAAATTTTTAAGTGTACAATACAGTATTGTTAACTTTAGGTGCAATGTACGTTTTCAATTTCAGAATATTATAGAGGTACAAATGCTTTGATTACATGGATTGTATTTGTACTGCTTGAGACAAAATTA
>NW_012150807.1:532314-537741 GCF_000956105.1 Propithecus coquereli
AAAATTTTGCAAATACCTTGTCTCTATTAATGGGCCTTTTAAATGTTACAAAATATACAGATGCTGCAAAATCATAGGCTTTTTCAATTTCCTTTCAATCAGGTTCAAGTTATAAATTTATCAATTAACACAGCAGTTTCATCTTACTGTAGGATGAAATATTAAAGCTTAATACAGTTTCAAAAGTAAATCTTGTACATCATGAGTTCTCATTAATTCCTTCAGTTTCATCCTTCTCTTAAAAAAATACATTTCAATATTTTTTTATTTGCAAACTTTGTTTTCAATAATTATAATTTCTCGAAGATTCAAAATCTTCAAGAAGTTTTGGGGACTTCTTTCATTGATTACTTTGATTAAACCTTTCCAACTGATTATAAATAAGATGAAACCAACATTAGTGAACTCTTTAAATATTTAGTACCATCGTTAGGAAACTTGATTTAGAAAGTAGTTCTTCAAAGGCTGAAACACTTCTAAAATATGTTTGGTAATGGAGCAGCAAAGAGAGAAAGCATTTAGCATGTCTTTTTTTAAAATTTAGTATCAAGTTTATCACAGATAATTTTGTGTTTTAGTTACTCTGTGATTATACTTAAAAATTGTAAATTTTTAAAATTTCAGCTTCTATTTAGATTGATAGAATAGTCCAAATTAGATAGTGGCAGTCATAGATTATACGTACACTTCCAAGTATATTTCTTACCTCATTTTCTTCTAAATGAGTAAAAAAATAGTTCCATGAAGATGACTCTATCAAAATATGTGTTGATAACATTAGAGGAAACATATATAAATTTATTTTGAATGCTGACCTTTTAAACTGAATTTGGAATATTCACATAATGTCAAATATTTCACTTTTGAAAGATTAAAGTCCAAAAATCTTCATTTGTTTACATAAATTGGATGAACAAAAATCAAATCTTTATTGAATTAACTTCACTGATTTTCTGTTTAAAATACTTAATGATCTTATATTAAACTGCTTTCTACGTTCTTCTGCTAATGGAGCCTACACATGAATAGTTATTGCTTCACTTTTTATATGTGTAAAGGAAATTGTTAATGGGCACATTAATTTAGAACATCTTAATTATGGCTGTTGTTCGTCATTTACTACGTACTCAGATACACGTGCTAAGGAATTTAAGTGTTTACATAACATTTTCTATGTTCAGGCCTGCAAATTTTGAGATGTTATGGAATTTAAAACTGCTTGAAGATTAAAGCTCACTTAAAATGGCATTAAGTGAGGTGCCTTTTCTTTTTGAGTGTTGTTTGGTGAGAATGACCTGGAATAGCATACTGGCTGAAAGCCTACTTATGTGCTTGCGGAACCCTCCCCACATATGAGTAAATGCCAAAAGTATTAATAGATTTTGTTTTCTTTTCTTATTATAGGTTCTATGCTAAAAGAATCATTTCAAACTTTTTTTTGAAGCCATATATATCCTTGTATATATAATTTTAAACTTATTCTTCCTGGAAGATAGCCGCTGAGAAACATTTCCTTATTTAGTTTCACAGTGTCACAGTCTGTCACCTAATCATCTTCATATCTTATTCTGAAAGAGGAAAACACATTTAATCTTTGAAACAACCTGAAACCTATAATCAATTTCAAATGGTAGATGATTCAGTTCAATTTTGATTTCTGAATGGCAGCCTTATTTTGTCTCTCTGTTCTTCCCCACCTCCTTGGGTTGTCAATTCCTTTTTTTTTGTTTTGTCTTTTGTGCTAATTTTAAAGGAAGTGTACAATTGTCTGTGACATATTTTATGTTAAAGCTCTGTGAAATATTTCATTTTACTGTATCCTCCCAAAGTCAAATTACTTATGTCAGGCATAAATTAGCATCTACCTCTTTTTATATTGCTTAGGTCAGTGCTTTTTGGTCATTTGCTTTGCCTGTTCAATTTGGTGTTGTACATGGAATTTGACTTCACAGCTTCAGTTTTTTCAGAACTGTTATACATACTTTTTGCCTAGAGTTTTTTTCAGGTGAGCATTGTCTTTCGTTTTTTTAATCTGTACATTGATAGAAGTCAGATTAGTCGAGTCTTAGGTCCTATCTAGATAAAAAAGGAAGAAGGAAAAGAAAGGAGGGAAAGAAGGAGAAAGGAAGGAGGGAGAAAGGAAGGGATGGAAAGGAAGAAAAAAACCCAAAAAGATAACAAAAGAGAAACCAAAACATCTAAATGTGTATTCTGAGTTACTATAATAGGAATCTATAATACATTCAACAGAACAGTATTTCCCTTAGGCCCAGGTAGTTCATGCCTTATCCGCCTCATTCAATTTTCTCAGAAGTATTTCATCTGGACTATCAGTCCCAAGTATCGTTAAAAAAAAGACTTCAAACTTGCTTCTTACTGGATCCTGGTTGATGGATATGCCTAACTAGAAATTATCCAAGTTCCCAACCAGTGTCTGGGGACCCTGTGTTGTCATCTGTGCCATCAGGGTGGGACACCTCCAACCCAGATTGGGACCTGTGTGAAAGTTGTACCCCCTTCTCCCCTTCTGGGCACTCTGTGACCCTCTAGAACCCCTCCCCCATCAGCCAACCAGCCCCTTTTGTGACCTGACACATGTAGGAGCTCAAGGTCTAGTGTCCATCTATGTCACAGGCCCTGAAGCTGAGCCCTGGTTCTAGGAGCAAGCTTAGTGAGGATTATTCCTCCTGAGTGGAACATTTTTTCACTGCCAGAATGGTGCTGATGACTTGATTTAGGGCCTCTACTTATCAATGGGCTCACGATGAGTCAGAATGAGTCTAGCTATCCATATTTTGGCACCAATTACCAAGAACACTTAAACTATTGCCTCCCAGTGTCTTGACTGTGATGTTACTTCAGGTCTACAGCACCATCGGGCAGAATTCCTTTACCTTCTGTGCCCCCAGGCGCTGGTACCCAGGGTTTTCTCCCTACCTCCTCTACCATGTGTCAGGCAATCTTCCTGGGGGGCTGTGACCCTTCCTATGGCTTATAAGATATTCATTTCACAATGTCAATGGACCCTTCCCATAGGTTTTCTTTCTTGTTTCTCAGCTATGTGGTAATATCATGATCTCCCGGGTAGATCTTAGACATATCAGACAAGGGTGAAACAAATGCAAATGGTCTCTTTTGCAAATTGGTTTGCTCTTCTCTTCCCATCCATGGACACCTTGCTTATTCTCCATGCTATTGGCAATATCTGGAAGGCAGAGATAGAGTCACCACTGGAGATCACATTCCATATTGAAGTGACCACAGCTTAAAATGTTCAAGAGAATAAGATATGGATAGAGGATGTGTTATTCATGTTTACACTATAAAATTCCCAATATTAAGTTTAACATAATAATAAAATGAATTATAATTTGCATTTTCCTGCACAATCTGGGTAAGACTTGTGTTTGTTGTTATCATTAATGGAATATGGTTACTGTCTCTGAGAGTCATTAGAGCGGCAGCATGATGGATGAAGCAGTCATAAGAAATGATGTAACCAGCATTAAATAAAATGTATTAGAGAAATCTTGAGGCATGGAAATCTATATTGCTTCAATATAAAGTTTCCAAAAACTCATGTCATTGTAGATAATTGCATCATCACCAACTTTTTCTTAGAGCTGAGATATGAAATTAGAGAGAAATGATACATTTATCAATAAAGTAGGTAAAGACATGGTTGTTCCTGGGCTTTAATGTAGAGAGATGGTGCCTGGACAGTGTGAAGGACCTCCATTTCTACTAATAAAGCAAAAAAGCAAAATAAGTAATTATCTCTTTTCTACTCATTATTCTTTCATTATTCTAAATCCTCATTAATAAATTACTATACTGCATACAGACCCATACATTTTGTAATATATTTTAAGGTCAAATTGTATATATAGACAGAAGCCTCACAGAGTGAGGCATAATAGGAAGTTTTATCTACTATGTATACCATACAAATGGTCTATCCTTAATCATGCCTTTTTTATTAGCCTGAGTCTAGAGTGAAATTCTAGACACCCAGTTGGATTTAACATGTTCCTGGGAATTCTAGATAATCCTTACTCTTGAGAAGAGTCACACTGTATATTGCTAAAATATTCCTGTTAGGCATCAATATCATTTTTCTTATTATTACTCTAATTATTGGAAGAAAGAGAACTTGGAATTTCATTAGAAACTTCTGACCTGATTCATTTCTGCATATCTAGTACAATATCTACGTGCACTGAAAATTCATCAAATGTTCATGGATAATATTATGAACAAATTAAAAAGAAAACTGGACATGGATAATGAATGAATTTTGTCTTTATTTTAATATAATGTTTATATTACCTGGTTATTTCTCATAATGTACTGTGTTCAGTGAAATCAGGAAAAATGTATTATTTGAATACAAATAATTAGTCATACTACCTGAAAGCAGAGCATTTTTGTTTTTCTAATATGCGGAGACTTTCCTGCTGACAGGATTCCAACCAAACAAAAACTCTCTTTTTGTTTATTTGCTTTCATTTTTCCTTTAATGAAAGATATATTTTAAAACATATTTGACTCAGAACCTATCAGATAGAGAGGAGAAAGGGGGGAGACAGAGAGAGAGAGAGAGAGAGAGAGAAGGAAATTGGAGGGTGGGCTATAGATATTCAACAGGATGCTAGATGTTCATGTTTGAGATAGGAGAAGGAATGGAACTATGTTAGGCAGTGTAAAATACAGACTTTTGGTCTTTTAGATGTGTGGGTCCCTTCGAAGAACCATCTGCCCTAAGGCTGGCTATTGGTGCTGTGTGGAATCTGAGACAACTGATTATGTTGCATTAATTTGACAACCAAAAGTTGCCTCTAACTCAAGCTACAAATACTTGTAGTGACCATCTAATTTATAGAGTTTCGATCATAGTCCTGTTCTCTGAAAGTATTCATGGATAGTTAAAGGTACAGTAGTATCCCCTGAGCTTTGTAGTTTTCATTTTGTGGGAGGCAATGAAAAAGAGTGGCTGGAGTTACTCTACTAAGAAGATCATACAATGAAGATCTGAGATTTGGGAAGAAGTTGGGAATATGCTCAGGTCATGGGTTTCGATCAGTCAAAAAGGTGACACATATATGGCATAGAAGGCAACTCAGTCTAATTAAACACAAGATTTAATTTTAGGAGAGTTGAGTTCTATACTTCATTCTGCTGCTGACTTTGGGAAATTGCTTCACCTTTCCAAAACTTAGTTTCCTCATTTTTGAAAAGAGGAGAGGGTAGAAGGGTTGAATTAGGTGCTATCAGTAATTAATTACACTTCTAAAATGGATTCAGTGTTATATCATCTTTTCAAAATTTTCCCTGATATTTTCCAAAGCCATTCTTATTTATCACTTAATGTAAACAAAAACACCTGAAAGTTTTAATATTAAATTTTATAGAATGGAAGAACATCAA
>NW_012150807.1:539780-540772 GCF_000956105.1 Propithecus coquereli
TTCATTCATTCCCTACAATCTTAAATTGGAAATTAATCTTTTTTTCATTTAACAATATTACACGGGTACAAATGCTTTTCTTACATAAATTGTCTTTTCACTGCCTAAGTCAGGGTTACATGCATGCTCATCTCCCAGACAGCGTGCACTGCAACCATTAGGTGTTAATTTGCCCATCTCCTCCTCCCCCTCCCACCTGTCCAATATCCAATGAATATTACTTCCATGTGTGCACATAAGTATTGATTGATTAGTATCAATTTAATGGTGAGTACATGTGGTGTTTCTTTTCCATTCATGTCATACTTCACTTAGAAGAATGGGTTCCAGCTCCATCCAGGATAATATAAGAAGTAGTTCACTATATATTTTTTATAGCTGAGTAATACTCACTCCATGGTATACATATACCACATTTTATTAATCCATTCATGTATTGATGGGCACTTGGGTTGTTTCCACATCTTTGTAATTTTGAATTGTGCTGTTATAAACATTTGAGTGCAGATGTCTTTGTTTATAGAGTATCTTTCGCCCCACCCTGCCCTTTGGGTAAATATCTCCATACTACTTTCCATAGACGTTGTACTAGTTTGCAGTCCCACCAGCAGTGTATGAGTTTTCCTATCTCACTGCATCCATGGCAACATATGTTATTTGGAGATTTTTTGATAAGAACAATTCACATTGAAGTTAAGTGATATATCATTGTGGTTTTGATTTGCATTTCCCCGATGATTAGAGACGTTGAGCATTTTTTCAAATGTTTATTGGCCATTGGTCTGTATTGTTTTGAAAAGTATCTGTTCATGTCCTTTGCCCACTTTTTAATAGAGTTGTTTGAATTTTTCTTGCTGATTTTCCTGAGTTCTAAATAGATTCTAGTTATCACTCTTTATGGAATATATAACATGCAAATATTTTCTCCCATTCTGTAGGTTATCTACTTGCTCTAAAGATGGTGAAGCTCTAATGCTTGGCCAGAAGTTTTT
>NW_012150807.1:541917-543528 GCF_000956105.1 Propithecus coquereli
CAAATCTATAAATGTAATTCACCATATAAATAAAAGCAAAATCAAAGACCTCTCAATAGATGCAGAAAGCATTTGACAAAATTCAGCAGCCTTTTATGATAAGAACTCTTAACAAAATAGGTATAGCTGGGACTTATCTCAAAATTAGTAAAGCCATATATGACAAACCCACAGCCAACATCATACTGAACCGGGAAAGATTGAAACCATTCCTGCGTAGAACTGGAACCAGACAAGTTTCCCCACTATCACCATTTCTATTCAACATAGTGCTGGAAGTCCTTGCCAGAGCAATCAGACAAGAGAAGGAAATCAAAGGTATTCACATGGGGAAAGAAGAGGTCAAACTATTTCTCTTTGCTGATGATATGATATTATATCTAGAAAACCCCAAAGATTTAACCAAGAGAGTCATGGAATTGATAAATGAATTCAGCAAAGTCTCAGGTACAAAATCAATGCACACAAATCTATAGCTTTCATATATGCCAATAACAGTCAAGCTGAGAATCAAAGCAAGGGCACAATACATTTCACCATAGCATCAGAGAAAATAAAATACTTAGGATATATTCAACTAAGGTGGTAAGAGACCTATATAGGGAAATTAATATTGAAGGATCATTTTGGGGTAATTTCCCAATATTTATTTTACCTAATCAAATACAATACCAGATCTTCTGACAAGGAAAATTTCATGGATTTTCATGAATTGTTTTGTGGTTTGTGTTAATTACACTGGTACAGAGTGAATCCATTGTATAGTGGCACATTCATGTAACATTTTATAAAATATAATCTATGTAACAAAAACCCACTTGTATGCTCTAAACACATTGAAATAAAGACAAAACAAATAAACAACAACAACAAAATAACTATACCAGACACTGTGCTGGGTATAGACATAGATAAGATATTGCCCTCAAGAGGCTTACAGCTAGTTGGAAGGTAATTAGTTTAATAGGGTAGCTTGAAATATCTAAATTTAAGCATGGGAATTTTGAGACATGCAAGTAGGATAATCCATGATCAATGGTATCTCCATCCACATTTTACTATTTAAATGGTAAACTGACCCATCAGTATATGACATTAAATAAAAATGAGGTTTGCTTAAGAGTTCTCAGTAGGAGTGCCTATGACTTTAATGCAGAAATGATTCTTTCCATCAGTGATATTTGTACTCTGCATATTTGTGTTGACATTAGATTTCTTTATTTGATTTGACTTTTTTCCACAAGATTGGAAATCCTTCCCTTAGGCTATGCTGAGAAATTACGCCCATTAAATGATCTCTTCCCATTAAAAAAATAGGTACTACTGAATTTCTTACTACTTTGTCATTTTTACAAAATCTTTTTTATTTCTGGGAAGATAGATACCTATAAAAACACAATATTTGCCCATGGCCAAAGACGATTTGAGCTTAATTGAATGAATACAGAAATGTGCCATTTGATCCATTCAAAATATTTTCTAGGTTCCTTTAAATTCACATGACTGGGAAAAATAATATATAACAATTTTTCTTAACTTACAAAATAAATAGAATAAGGGAAATATTTTAATTGATGGTATATTTTCATTTTTAATAAGCTTCCCTAGAAC
>NW_012150807.1:545457-545796 GCF_000956105.1 Propithecus coquereli
TGTTTTTTCCCAAACTGGGTGGCCAATTGTCCAGAAATAGTTTGAAAAATAATTCATACATTCTTCTTCTGATTTAAAATGCTCATTATATTTTCTATCAAATTCCATATATGCACAGATCTGGTTCAAAAAATCTTAACACTGTTCCTTCTACCTACATTTCTTTTTCTATTCCACTGCAAATATCACACTATTTTAGCTATTATGGATTTTAAATATTGATTTCAAGTATACCTTTCTTCCTTTTTATTTGAAAAATTATTATTTTGATTTTCCTTAGATCATTTCTTTATTATAAATGTTCCTTCTCTTAAGCATCTTGAGATTTTTACTGGAATT
>NW_012150807.1:547456-549470 GCF_000956105.1 Propithecus coquereli
TATGGCTGGTAAAATTAATTTATTATTAAGGAACCTGGGACTCAGAAAGTTAGGAAAAATAGTAAGCAAAAAGACTCAGACTTGAACTCAGTTATTATTAATTTTTTTTCTTCTGTCTAAAAAACCTGGCTCACATACAGTTGACCCTTGAACAAGGCAGAGGTTATGTGCAGTCGAAAATCCATATATAAGTTTGACTTTCCCAAAACCTAACTACAAATAACCTGTTTACCAAAAGCCTTACCAATAACATAAACCATCAGTTACCACGGTATTTCGTATGTTATATGTATTATATACTCTATTCTTACAATACAGTAAGCTAGAGAACAAAGGTAAATGTTATTAAGAAATTTGTATGGAAGAAAAAATAATATTTAGTATACATTAAGTGGAAGTGGATCATCATAAAGGTCTTTATCCTTGTCATCTTCACATTGAATAGACTGAGGAAGAGGAGGAAGAGGTAAGGTTGGTCTTTTTGTCTCAGGGGTGGCAGAGGAGGATGAGGTGAAGGAAATAGAAGGGGAGGCAGGAGAAGCAGTCACAATTGGTGTAACTTTTATTTAAAAATTCCTTTTATAAGTGAACCAGTGCACTTCAAACTTATGTTGTTCAATAGTCAACTTTATTACACTCTTCTCTCATAGTCATAGAGAAAACACTATTGGTTGCTATATGTACTAACATGTAGCATTGTAAGGCATATACAAATAAACAGAGTTGTATTTCTAATCCTTTGCTCAGTTTTAATAAATGCCCTTCCAATTGCCTCATGGCCTTTTAATGTTCCTATGCAAAAGAGCATGAATCTATGTTATTAGAATCTCATGCTGTATTGCACGTATTATGAATTATAGTTATTAAAATTAACTGAAGCATGAGGAGATTTTTTTATTTATAAAACTATAATTGTTTCCAACTTTATGACTCTTAAGGTATTCTACATATACTTCAAAGAATTTCAACATTTAAAAACGATAGACTTTCAGGTTTGTTAAGCAGAAACTCTTAGAGCAAGAACTTATTTTCAAGTACTTTCAAGCTCATTTCTGTATTATTATGAGAAGGTATTAACATCAGCATTTTATCTGTTCTGTAAAGTATTGAAAGAATTAAAGTCAAATCATGTAAGTAAGGTAAAATAGTTTTTTACCTTGTTGGGAAGATTTCCTTCTATGGCCTCAGTGGGATCTTAGAAAGATGAGTGTGTTTCAGTGAGTGAAAGGCACATTGATTTTATGGTCCAGATACTGTATTTACCACTTGGCTTTAAGATGTCCTTAGGCTTAACCTCTCTAAGTTTTAACTACTCATAGGTAATAAAAATAAATAAAAATCTACAAATAAGTGTTAAATTGGGAGAAACACATTCAATGAACATAAATGTTGCCACTTTTTGCCTCACACAACTATCATTATCTTAGCATTATGAAATGCCAAAGTGTAGTACAGGAGATGATAGTGATGTAGTATTAAGGATACCAGCAAATTTATTTTCCCAACTTACAAGTTCACTGGAGGTCACCCAATGTCTAGTAGTCATTGTACCTTTATTGTTTTGCCTTTTTACTTGCTTCCCAGGTAAAACACAGAAGAGTAAACAGATTAAACAGAGAAAGCTGAGTTGTTACAAGTCATTTACGCCACTGTGTGAAGGCAGAAAGGAAGACGTTAATTGAGAGGACATGAAGAGTACAACTTTGGGTCTTAATGTCCCAACTCGGTAAATTTGTATGGAAAGTATCAACATATTTGGAACAAAAGACCACTCTTGATCTTAAATTATAAGAAACTTATTAAGAGAAAATAATTGACAAATACTGTTACAGCAAATAATGGCTCTGAATATCACTGAAAATTTTAACCTTAATATTATAAAAGGTATGTTTCATATGAGTATTTCTCTATAAATATTGTTTAGCTGCATCTCAGAAGGTTTGAAATAAAATGTATCATTATTATATCTTTCGGTTCCAAGCATTTCATAATTTCTCTGATTAATTCTTTTCTT
>NW_012150807.1:551490-554076 GCF_000956105.1 Propithecus coquereli
CACACACACACACACACACACACACACACACCACTACCATCACACAAGTAATATATGAATGCTCTTGCTCCACAACTTCAGGAAAATACACCTTTTTAAAAAAAGTCTATTTTGGTTACACAGGAAGAATAATTAAGGAGATAAACTGTACAATGTGGTAACTATATTTAATGTATTATGTATACTTAAAAATTTTTAAGAGAGTAGACTTTGGATATTTTCACTAAATATAAAAAAATGGTAAGTAGGTAAGGTTTGAGATATGTTTGTTAATAAGCTTGATATAGCCATTCCATAGTGTATAAAAAAAAAGTGAATTCATATAAACATTCTTTGGCTTTTGTGGGAATGAGAAAAGAAAAAGATTGTAAATCAGAAAACTCATAAGTTAAAATTACACATGTAAATATCAAAATTCACTGAATTAAACATTGGTGATTAATATTGCAAATGAAATTATAGCATAAGAATTTACACATAATTCTGGGAAACTGCCCTCCTGAAAAAAAATATAGTCTTTATTATACTTTTTATTCTCATCGAGAAGTTAAAAATGAATGTGTTTGATAGTACAGGTAGAATTAGTTTTGATTTTTTCTCTAGGTTAGTTTATTACACTGCAAAGTAAATAAGATTTGTTAAAATGTAACAGGGGAATGGCTTCAAAAAGGGTAAAAATATTTTCTGCCTCTTTAAAACCTCCCCCACTCCTTTCCGGAATTGAAACCTGTATCCCTGCCTCAGGCCTGTGGTTGGGATGGCTAAGGGAGTGTCTTTTTTGGGAATTAAAACTTGCATCCCTGCCCCAGGCCAGTGGTCAGGAGGGGCAGGAGAGTGTCCTTTTCCTTTATACCACAGGAGATGGCTCAAGGGAATTATCTGGGGGAAGATCACGGGGTTGTCTAAGCTGAAGATGGGATGAATCAGAACCATCAACTATAGTTGAACAGCAATAGCCTGAAGCTGAAAAACTCCCCTTATTATAAAAGCTCTGCAGTCCAACACAGAAGGAGGATATTGGTACTTTAAGATGGGAGTCTGCCAACCTCCTCATTTCCCAGCAAATTATTAAACTTCTCTTTCCTTGTCCTCAAACCACTTGTCCTTGTTTTTCTGATGCAAGCCTTGGGGACAATTGTTGAGCTTCTGGTAACAAAAAGAGAAGGCGGCAAACATTTGCAGAATGTCTGTAACAACTGTTCCTTTTTCATCTTTTCTTAGTAGCATCCCAAATTTCACAGCTTTACAGTATGAGAATTCAATAGCATCATAGCATTTTGTTTTTCTTGTTTGTTGTTTTATTTTCTCATTGCTGTACTCCTATTATCATTTAGCGGATATTTCACATTTAATGACTAAATTAACTGCTTTCAGACCTTACGAAAGCTAAAGGCATTCAGTGTTGACAATCTTTCTCACCTTAGTAATTGTTCAGAAATAGATTCGTAACCAAACTGAGATAAAACAGAAAAAAAACAGGACTAATAGAATTCAATCTCAGAGTTTTGATAAGCTATCAGAAAGATGATATTTATCACTTCTCATACTCAGATTGAGAGGGCAATAAGGCCCGTGAACTACTGGCTTTTATCTTGGGAACAGAAGGGCAACCTTTCTGAGAATGTAATCAATATTGAGAAAGTGGAACAAACAGTGCAAAACAGAGAACCTTTGTAATGGCCCCCTCTTTTAAACTACGAGTAAAGCCCTCTCTGAAGAAAAATGTACCCTTTGACATGATTGTTTGTATTGGGTTTACAAAAAATGATAATGATTCATTACTAGGAAGTCTTCCTCATCTCAGCAAAGGGTGTCATTCATCAATAATCTGGGGGTTAATCTTTACTATTCCCTCTTCTCCCCATTTTCCAGTTCTAATCTAATACTAGTTCCTATAAATTACTGTTACTAAATAAACTCCACTTATTTTTTTTTTTCTTGCCATTACTATCTCTTAACCAGATGATGGCAATAGATATACATTTTTTATTCCTATTCTTTTATGCCACCAATCCATTTTCTACACTTTAGGAAATACACACTACTAAAATTTATCCTCCTTTCCCACCCAAGCATGCTTCAAGCTTTTCCCTGGATGCCTATCTCATTAAATTTGTGGCTAAATTTTTTATACAAGCTTACGAGTCTTATGCAATCTTTCTTCTACCCACCTTTCCAAATTTTCGTTACTGTCCTTGACATTTATTGACCTGTAGTCAGTGCCCCCTTTCTGTGCTCAAACACAATGGACTCTTTCTCCTCTGAGCCTCTTCACTTGCTATTTCCTTTGCACAAAAATGTCCTCCCTGCTGGGACTACCTCCTTCTCATTGTTCATGTCTCTCAATAGATGTTGATTCCTCAGAGAGGCCTCTCTTTACCAAATTTATCTGAAGAGAACTTAAGCCCCCATCCAGGTTCTCTCTATCTCAATTATTTCATAGCACTTATTATAATAAATAATTATCTTGTTTAGATATAAGGGCACTCATTTATGGCCTGCTAATTTCAAGAGAATTTAAAGATGATCAGAGCTTGCTCATTGATGTTTACTCAGCTGCTGGCCCACAGAAAGCGTTCAATTCAT
>NW_012150807.1:554126-555461 GCF_000956105.1 Propithecus coquereli
ATGGCTCTGAATATCACTGAAAATTTTAACCTTAATATTATAAAAGGTATGTTTCATATGAGTATTTCTCTATAAATATTATTTAGCTGCATCTCAGAAGGTTTGAAATAAAATGTATCATTATTATATCTTTCGGTTCCAAGCATTTCATAATTTCTCTGATTAATTCTTTTCTTTCAAGAAATATTTTAAAGTTTATTTCATCATAGAGAAGAATCATAGCAACATCACTATGATGTGGGAAAGATTTCTTCCACAATAAAGTTTTCATGTCAAAACTCATGACAGTTATCTTTTAAAATGATCCAAGAAAGATCTATTTATTACGCAAGTGAGCAGTCCCACTACTAGGAGGTGAACGTGGAGCTCCTTGGAAGGAAGTCTGGAAAGAGTAAGTGAGCAGAATTACGCACTCTTTTGTGAAAGAAAAATCTCACTGGTGGAAGATGTTTAAAAACCTTCCTCCCAGCCCCAAATTTGAAAGAAACAACAAAACATCAATGTTTGTGCATGTTTGTGTAGGGGGAATGCAAACAGCAATGGGGGAGGTGCTTTATCAGAATGCTGGAGAGATTATGGACACAGGTGGGAAACAAGGCTTAAAGGTTGCTGGTACTAAATCACAATGTCAGTGAGAAACCTAGATTTTTCCTTTGGTCTTTGTGTGTGTATTTTAATAATAGCAATATTACTGATTTAACAATATTAATAAAAATAGTATTATGAATTTAATAAAAAGAAAATAAATACTAATTAAACACCACTAAAATCATGAAGCAGAACCTTACTCATATCTTAGAAATATTCTATGCACTCCTCTTCTTTCACTACCCAGTAGTTAATTACTGTTCTGAATTCTGTTGTAAATGTTTCTTTACTGTATTTTGAATATGTACATTATAAACATACTGTTTATTTTTATCTGTATGAATTTCACACAATGGTGTAATACTATATGGATTTTTATGTGGCTTGCTTCTTTTCCTTAACATTATGTTTTTGAGGTTCAGCCACATTACATGCAACTGCAGTTTATTTATATCCTTACTATATACTATTCCATTACATGAGTGTAATTCTAAGCCTGAAAAACATTTTGTTGCAATGGGCAAGCGAAATGAACAGAAACTTTTCAAAAAAAGACAGAATAATGGCCAGCAAACATATAAAAAAATGGTCAACATCTCTAATCATTAGAGAAATGCAAATCAAAACCACAATGAGGTATCACCTAACCCCGGTGAGATTGGCCTCTATCAAAAAAACACAAAGCAACAAATGTTGGCGAGGATGTGGAGAGACAGGAACACTTTCACACTGCTGATGGGACTGCAA
>NW_012150807.1:565716-579469 GCF_000956105.1 Propithecus coquereli
TGAGTTTTAGGAATTGGCTTTAGGTTAGTAACTGTGAAATCTATCATTCAAAGAGGGACACTATTGAGAGTGAAAAGTATAATTTTAAACCTGGTTAGTTTCTAGCAGGGAAACTAAAATGTTTGGTTACTCTTGCTTTAGGGGATGGCCTTGACCTTTCAAGCCAAAAGGAGTCAGAGATCAATTTTTAAGGCAGGTATTTGAGATGAAATTCGAAGAAATGTATAGTGATGAGTTAGACAGATTGACGGTTGAAAAGTGTGGAGAGGAAAAAACAACGAATCCAAGGAGAAGGAGCTGTCTTGTTCATTCTTGGTCTCAGTATATGGCATAATGCCTGTTGCAGAGTAGGCACTTAAAATTGTTGGGAAAAACATGAATGAGTGTTGACATATGCTCCAGCAATTCCTCTTTTGGGTATATGGGTATATACTAAGAAGAAATGAATACAATACAATATAATGTGGCAAAAAAAATGGCTGATTTGTGTTCTAGTGTTTTATGGAAGGTAGAATTTGAAAGTGATTAAATTTGTTATTTAGCTGAGAAGATTTCTAAGCAAAGCATTGAAGGAGTAACTTGCTTTCTCCTTGTAGCTTATAGTAAAATATGAGAGGAAAGAAACAAATTAAAGGAATAGTCAAGAAAAAAAGAACCAGAACTTGAAGATATGGCCAATTTCAATCTATCCATATTAAAAAAAGTATGAATAAGCTTGTTTTGAAGAGAACACTAAGAGTGAGGCTGAACAACTATCTGATAAAAGATTATGGATATGACTCATGAATACAATCAGCCACCTCACTAGAAACAAGGAATAGAGACGAGATTATTCTAGAAGAGACACTGCCAGTTTGAACTAAAGAGTACAGAGAAAGAAGCATGGAATAAAGACAGGTTATTAGATTTCTGGAATTCTACAGGATGGGATAATAAAAGTTATTCACCTGTGAACATGCTTGAAGGATATTTCAGGAAAAGGGGAGAATGTCCCAGGAGTCAGTTCAGAGATCATCAGAGCTATCACTCCCCTCACAGGCTCAGGAGACAAGGCTGGTTTTCCTCAGTTTCATAGGATGGGATCCCCAGCTTTGGGGACAGGGTAGACTCACCAAGCCAAAAGGCTGGGACTACCTTGAACGGCTGTGGTGGTGACTCTGCTACCCCCGTGGAGATGGAGGGCAGAGCAATAAGGATTATTCTTGACATTTAAGATTATTATTATTTTTATTTATGCATTTATTCATTTATTTATTTTGGCATATTACGGGGGTACGAATGTTTAGGTTATGTATATTGCCCTTGCCTCACCCGAGTCAGAGCTTCAAGCATGTCCATCCCCCAAAGGGTACACGCTGCACCCATTAGGTGTGTATATACCCATCACCTCCTGCCCCCTCCCATCCGCCCGACACCCAATGAATGTTACTCCTATATGTGCATTTAAGTGTTCATCAATTAATACCAACTTGATGTAAAGGATTTGCTTTGATAGAGTTTGGAATCCATCACCACTTTCTTCCTCCTGATTTTTCCCTTTTAAAATGGGAACGTCTATTGTATGTCTGAATTACCATTGTATTTTGGAAGCACATAAATTGTCTGGTTTCATGTGTTCACAGCTGCAGAGGAATTTTGCCACAGGATGAATTGTACCTTAAGTATCACTCATATCTGATTCAGATAATATTTATATGAGACTTTGGACTTTAGAGTTTATGCTGCATTGAGTTAAAACTTTTGAAGCTTTTGAGATGGAATGAATGCCTTTTGCATGTGAGAAGGTCATGAATTTGGGGTGGCAGTGACAGAATGCTATAGACTGAATTGTACCTCTCCCTCCACAAATTCATATAATGAAGCCTTAACTCCCAATGTGATTATATATTAGATAGGGCCCTAATGAGGTAATTGAGGTTAAATGAGGTCATAAAAGTGAGGCCTCAATCATATAGGATTGGTCACTTTAGAAGAGGAAGAGAAAGAGATCTTTCTCTCTCTGAACTCACAGAAAGAAAAGGTTCTGTGAGTATATTTGAAAATGTTCGCTGCTTACAGGCCAAGAGAAGAGGCCTCAGAATGAAACCGACCTTGCTGGCACCTTGACCTCAGACTTAAAGCCTCCAAAGCTGTGAGAAAATAAATTTCTTTTGTTTACATTACCCTATCTATGGCATTTTGTTATGGTGGCCTGAGTAGACTGGGGTACCACTTAATACATAGACATCCATAACATAAAAACAAAATCTGTTGCACTTTTTCTTGTATTTGATATTGGATAAGTAATCACTTAGAACCCATTATAGGACAAATGCTTTACCTATGTCCTCTAAGTTTGTTCCTCTGGCGTCATTCCTCATTCTTGGCCTTTTTCTGCCTCTTTAAGCATTCTGCCATCGGCAAAGTGCAGTGATTTCTCCGATTTGTAAATTTAGAAAAATTGAACTGGGCAAGCTCAATTCAACTTCTAACTTTTTCCTATTTTGGTGCAAACTGCTTGTTGGAGTACTAGCTCTCTCCTCCACTTTGCTGTCAGTCATATCTGGACAGGTGCCTTTGCCCCACAAAATGGGGAGGATTGCTCAACTCTAGTGTGTTTAAACTGGGATTGCCTGCCTGTTTATGCAGTTCAGTTAGCAGGACATTGACTCTAACGTTGTCTTAGAACATCCAACATATCACTTTTTAATAATAAAAGCCAATCACAGGTGATTAAACTGCCACTCAATACTTGGAATAAAAAAAGAGAAAGCTGAATTTATTTGTTATTATAGTAAAGGTGAGATATATTGGCCAGACTGCCGATCTTATGAGGCATTTGAGGCAGCATAGAATTCTAGAATTATTGAATTTTCAAAGGCTTACAGGCTTGATGTCATTTTTAGGAGGGGTTACACAGGTGAGACTGTTGCAGATAGGTTGGCATATAGAGATGTATATTGGGAAAGAGGCCTTTCCTGATTGGCTGATTTTTCAGAAGGGAGGGTCTAACAGTGACTGGTTGGTTGCAAAACCTAGTTCATTGACGTGAATTATCATTGAAATATTGAAACGGTCTGAAACTGTTTTGATGGAACTCTTCCAATGGCTGTTTTTGTTTTTTTTTTTTACCATGGCTACCAAACAATCTGTCTTTTCCTAATTTGTGCAAACTTTTCTTTTTTAATTAATTAGGTGATATTTTGATCTACCATCTAGCTTTATTCTTTCTTTTGTTTTTTAAGTTGTTCAGAAGCTGGTCCGGGAAGAGGGGTGTTATTTATTGGGCTCCCTTAGACTACCAGCAAACCCTGTTAATGCATTTTAAATGACTTCCAAGTAACATAATGATGAAGGCAAAAGAAAAATTCAGTACTACAGTTACCAGTTACGAAGAGAGAATTTTTGCTATACCAAGTTCCTTTCGAAAATAGATTTTTACATGGAAATTAATCACTAGCTTGTTCGAATCTTTGTAATATCTCACAACTTTTTCTTGGGCTTTTGATGATGCTTTTTATCTTTTCTTCTTTCTAACTCTATCGGTCTGAGAAAAGTAAAATCAAATCAATAGCTTTCTCAGAGTTTTGTCATTTTTTTGCCTTTCATAATCTTTTTATTTTGGTTATGGCAAAATCGTTTTCTTTATGAAGAAAACAGATTGTCTTTGACAAAAAAAAATCTCGCAGTTTGCTTTGTTGCCTAGAAGAATCAAATTTTCCATCCTTCTTTTTGATTGCTTTAATTGTTTTGATTCAGGATTCAATTTCTTCACAGTTGTTTTTCTTTCGTTTTTGTTTTTGTTTCTGTTTCTGTGCTTCTATAGTCAAAATGTTTGCTGGCATAATAACACATTTGAAAGCCATAGTTCCAAATCTAGCATTTCAGTAGCTTCCCATTTCTTATCTTTTGTGATGAATGTCCTTTTTATATCCTCAGGCCCATTTGCATATTTATACTCCTCATAACCAATATCAGAGTCACATTTTTTTTTTTTTTTTTTACAGTTTCTCCCACCTGAAATTGCTCCAACACCCATCCCGGAGCTATTTGTATTGCTTCTTTCATTTGTTAAATGCCATATCACCTTTCAAAACTCAACTCAACATTCACTACCACTTTTCATCTCTCTTGAGCCTTTCCTGATGATTACTCTTTAAGTAATAAGGTCGAACTTTATAATAGTTAAAATGTGGATTCTGGCTTTATCACGTGAGATATATGGGACTCTTGGGCTAATTTGCTTAACATCTTCTTGCCTCCGTTTCCTCAGTGTTTCAATGGGAATATATATCCTTATGGGGTTGCTACAAGGATTATTTGCATAATTATAAAGTATTAGAACACTGCATAGTACAGAATAAGTGCTTGACAAATGTTAATTTTTATTAAAAATGCCCTCACAGTAAGCTGTGCAGAATTTATTGCAATTCTTACATTTTAGCATATTTTAAAAATTTGTTGTTAATGTTTTTCAACATGTATTTCCCTCAATACTAAGCTCCTTCCTTGGATGTCAGAGGACATATTGTAATTTTTGTGCCATCTGAATGACATATAAGGCTTAATACATAGGTTCAGGACAAGTTTGTGGATATGATAAATATATTAATGTAAATGTGATCAGTTTCCACTGTACTGTAATTCAAATCAATGTAAATCAATAAACATTGTTTTAAATGTCTGTTCATGCAAGGTGCTTAGATTGTGAGCTAGGACTCAAAACTGAATAATTTATGTACCTACATTTAGGAAACTTAGAATCCGGTGGATAAGACCGGGACATAATTATTACAAATATGTAGCTGAATAACCAAGATTTTATTATAGCATAGAAACATAGAAACATGTAAAGGAAGAGAAATAGTATATAAAATAAAGAAAACCATGAAGAAATTTACTTTTCACTAGGAAACTGTAAGATGAGACATTTTCCTAACCGTTGTATTGGTTAGACAGAGAGTTTTCTGGGAACTAGGGAGCAGGAAATTCTAAACTTAAAGAAAAACGTAAGCAAATACATGGATGTATTAAATTACATATCATGTGCTAGCAAAGCTAACTCTGTAATGGGGGTATGAGCATACCCCACAGACCGCAAACTGCAAATAAAATCATAATCATAAAAGCAAATGTATGGTATGGGGAGATGCTCTTTTGATCAGCATATTAGAAGTACTAAGACAACATTAACAAAGAATAACTTCTGAATTAAAAAAATAAAAACAGGGCTGGGTGCGGTGGCTCATGCCTATCATCCTAGCACTCTGGGAGGCTGAGGCGGGAGGATCACTCGAGGTTAGGAGTTCGAGACCAGCCTGAGCAAGAGTGAGACCCTGTTTCTACTGAAAATAGAAAGAAATTAGCTGGGCAACTAAAAATATATAGAAAAAATTAGCCGGGCATGGTGGCGCATGCCTGTAGTCCCAGCTACACGGGAGACTGAGGCAGAAGGACTGCTTAAGCCCAGGAGTTTGAGGTTGCTGTGAAATAGGCTGACGCCACAGCACTCTAGCCCGGGCAACAGAGTAAGACTTTGTATCCAAATAAATAAATAAATAAATAAATAAATAAAAACAGGTATCTAGACTTTTTAAAAATTGCATGAAGGTCTGGAAACATGGTCAACATACTTACAATGCAATTAATAGGAGTTGAGTAATACCTGCTCCGTCTGACTGGCCCAAGACAGACCTCTAGCTTGCCACATGCAGGCACATCATTGCCTCTTTTCTCACTAACATTAGGAAGAGTTTCACTAAGTCGTTTCATCGTCATGCTTGCATGGTTATTTGTTTTTATATCAGAATTCTTTGCTCTTTAATTTTTATTCTTGAAGATAGTGAGATTATGATCCTGCTATAGTGTAATCAGTGAAAGAAGAAATTGAAAGGTCTATTAAGAACTGTGAATTCCCTTCTTTACCTGTCACATGTCTTTGAAAATATTAGCAATGCTGTGCTCCTTTAATACAACTTCAGTATTTCTTAAATCAATTGCTTGTATTAATTTTAAAAGAATCACATATTTTTACTCCTTTTCAGAATTAAAAATATAATGCTACCATATGCTCAGGCATCACTTCCCCTTCTTTCTTTGCTCAATTAACTCCTCCTCATCCTTCAAATTTCATGTCAAGGGTTGCTTTCTGAGGTGTCTCATTTGAACCTCCCCCCAGGCTAGGTCAGATTTCATTGCGTGTCTACATAGATTTCTTTGTTTTGTATTTTTCTTTACATTATGTCCTTATTGAATTAAGAATTCTCTCACACACTACACAATACACTATGGGAATGACACTATGAATATTTACTGTTAATTTACTACTAGTCTGTAAGATGTTGCATAACATAAATTAATAGGTCCTCAATAATCTTTTGTTGAATGAATAAATGTATCAGAAAGACAAAGTATATTTGAAAGCTTATTATTAATGTTATACTCCATCTGGTACAGAACCCTGTTAGGTCTGGGTGGAGGGCAAATAGGTGGCAAGGCAGGTAGAGGAAGTGGCTAAAGGTGGAGAGCAGGAACCAATCAGAATGCAGAAAAGAAACTGCAACATCAGATATTTGTGGCTAGAGACTTTTCCCTAGACAAAGCATGTGCAGTGAGGAGCTCCTAGTGACTTTAACTGACCTCGGGCTCATTACCATCTAATTGGCATTATGGTTTTGCCCCCCTGGTGGGGTTTTCTTGAAGGATTCTGGGAAGACCCATGTGTAAAACGGAAACTGTTATACAACCCTAACCTGTTATGTTGCCTGTTATATAACCCCAGCCTGTCAATTACCCAAAGACAGAAGATGGCAACCAATACCACCCAGGAGGGAGGCAGGACAAACTAGTGATCATATAAAAGAAAGTGTGTGCTAAGATTTTGAGGTCTTCTCCACTCACTGAAAATGACTACTCTCTCCCTCTGAGACATACTTTCCCTTTGCAATAAATGCTGCATGTGTGAGATTGCTTTGTATTTGTGATCACTCTGTCATCAGCTCAACTCGGTGTAGGTACTCATTTCTGATACTGGGAATGGAGGATGAGGGAACATTGAGACAGACCTAACAATCCTACCCAAGAGTAATAAAATAAAAGTAGTAATCTAAAATGTAAACAATTATATAAGTGCAATATTAAAATTGGAATAAAAATATCACATGTCCATTATTTTATAGTCTTATAATTTTAATCTATTTTCATATATCATTGTTATACAATCTATATCAACAAGATCCCTTCTAAGTTACAAAAATAACACATGATTTCCGGGGTATATACATTTAATTTCTTGGACAAGAGAATCTTTACATTACCTAAAATACTTTATTAACTGATTGATTGGTTTATATTTGTGGTATACCTGAAAGAAACTGGAATTGAAATTACCCTTTTTTTAAAATATGGAATCATAGTACTCTCTTGACATATATCATAGAATGTTCATGAGTGGTTTTAGTGTTCAAAATGGCTGCCTAGAAAAATAGAAATGGTGAGAGAGATTCACATTTTATTATATTCTTGCCCTTATAAACTATTTTGCATACATCTCCCTTATTTATATTCCCATTCCCTCATTAGTGTAAACATAACAAAGGTTATGTTTCTTTTTGATATTAGGGAATCCCTGCAGAACAAAGAGGAGTAATATCGTGTTTAAAACAAAACAAATTTCTTCCAAAAACCAGAACATTACACTATTCACTTGTATCAAAAGGAGATTGTTTTCTTTTTTTTTTTTTTGATGCACCTCTTGTATACTCCTGGATAGAGCTGGAACGCATTCTACTAAGTGAGGTATCCCAAGAATGGAAGGAGATTATTTTTGTATAAACTGAATTGCTTGTGAGAAATAAATATAGTGGCTATTGGTAAGATTATTATAGCTGTTTAATTTTCAAATCTGGTAACAAAATATGTTACCTGATTTGAAAATGTGTCATTTCTATAATGAGTTTATGTTAGTACAAAGTGTCAGACCAGTAGCTCTAGGGTGTGAAGTTCTGTTTGTCCACCTACTTTTCATCCTATTTTTGATCCTGAAAAACAAACTGAAGCGATATGTGTCTGTTATGATTCCATGGTTTTGCTATCTTTGACATTTCTCTTCATATACACTTCTCAACAATAGAAGGATAACAGAAAAGAAAAAAAAAACACAAAAACTTCTTTTCATTCTTGGCACCATCAGTACCACTGCAAATACTGTGGGGAAAAAAATGAAAAAAATTAAAAAATCTGGACTCCACACACAAAGCCCTTATTTCCCAGACATGTACATTTTCTTCTGCTTTGCCTAGAGATAACAGATGGCAGGGTGGTGATTTGAGATGTTAATTAGGCTGCTGTGTTTTTCAGCTAACCTTAGGTAGACACAGTCCTTTGAGGGCTGATTACCGCTATGCCATTTTAAAATGCTAGCAGATAACCATTAAACATCCTTTAGTAATGAACTTTTTATAAACAATAAAATTATGATTAACTCTAGTATAATAAAAAAACTCTATACCAGCAAGACAGTAATTAAATGCACTGTGGCATTTTAAAATAGTGCTTTTCAAGTTTTAACTGAGCTCCAGAACAAGTAGGTGCACAAGAAATGAAAACTAGTAGTATTTTTATATGATTCATTGAACCCTCTATAACAGGTTGACACAAAGGGAACTCTCATAGAAATAGACAAATGCTCTATGAGTAAAGTTAAGAGATGGGAAAATTGAATCTAACTCAGACACCTTTAATAAAATATTGAAATCCAGAGGGAAAGAAATTACACATTATTTATGAAAGGCATATTAGGAAAGAACTATGATTAGATTCAAGTGGATAGTGATATTCTGTACAAAGAAACATTTTTATCCAATTGGATTAGTCATGTTTTTAAACTATCATAAGAATTTTAAATGATATTTATATCAATATATATTGAATAACATCTTAAATTTACTAAATGACAAAAATTATTCATGTACAATGGAAAATACATTTGGATTAAAAAAAATTCGGCATGTCAAAATGTAATACTTTCTCCTGAGCCCAAAATAATATATTTTAAAAATGTGGACATATTTTTTTCAAGAATCAAGATGAAAATATTTAAAATTTAAGTTTGATCTCAGATCTGCAAAGTTGTTGCAAATCTGACACTAAATGTAAGTCTAATATCTAAATCACTGCTGGATTTTGTAGTAGTATAAAATGATCTCAAGTCTACTATAAAATGTATTTATCTGTCCAGGGGTAGGAGCAGAGTGAAGTAGTTAAAAGCAAACATTCTGGAATTAAATTTCCTGGTTCAAATTGTGTTCTTCCCATTTATTTTCTTTATGAAATTAGGCAAGTTTCTTAACCTTCTTTAACTTCAGCTTCCTCAAGATACTTAACGTGACTTCTGTGAAAACTAAAGAAGATAATTCACATTAAATATTTAGCACACAGCCTAGGTAATGATAAATACTCTACAGATGATGCTAGATATTATTGCTGTCATCATTGTCTTTGGAAGGCTGGGAAGGAGACAAAATTATGTGTAAATGTAATATCCACTCTAATGGTAAACATAGATTAGAAAAAAATTTCCTAGAAGTTTTATAAAAAATCATGCCTATAACTGGCATAATTTCAATATTTGTGTTTTGTGTTGCTATTCAATAAGAATTCAAAAGAATTTAAAAACATAAACCATATTTGTGTTAGTAAAAACCTTCCTCTGTTGTGAGTCTACTATAAAAATAGGCTACTTTTGAGCATAGTTGCATTGGACATACTCAGTTGCATTTCCAATATTCAGAGATATCTATGTTAATATGCTTTTCCTTCTAAGATTTATAAGTCTCTCTCTAAATCATAGTGTGAGGAATATCCACTGAAGTAAAAGCCTATAGAATCTAATAAAGTTAAGAATTAGCTAACCTTTTCCTAGTTTTGGAATAAATTCATTAAAATCAGAAAATTGGACATTCAATTCTGCATTGGCACCAGTATTTTGTCTGCAGATGGTATATAACAGAGATTGCCTTCCAGGGCTTCATTTTTTATCTACAACTAATATATCAATTATGTTTCTTTTTAAATTAAATTAGTTTGTGTTAACACAGGATTTCATGATTTCAAGTAAAATTTCACATTATTTCATTTTATTTTCCAGAGAACTACTTTCTCTGTTCCAAGATATGATCCATTTGAGAAATTCTACTCCCCATTTTACAGATTTGGTTTCTCAAAGAAGTACATATAATTCTCATTTTAAAAATGATTTAAACTTAGAGAAGCTAAATGACTGTCTAAAAAATACAATAAATTAGGGGTAGATTCATAGTTATAACCTATATATTTACTTCTATTTTAATGTACTTTCCACTATTTATCATTTCTTCACTGTGTGTGTGTGTGCACGCACTCATGAGGGGTTGTATTTTGAGGCCCCTTAACTTGTACTCATTTTTCATATTATCAATATTATTTTATTATTCTTGTCATACTTTAGAACTTGAGAAAATTATTCTCATCCTCATAACTTGCTTGATTACTCTCTATGCCACCTCCACTCTTCTTGGTATTTTTCAGCTATTTTGAAATTTTGGTCAAAACAAAACATAAAAGAATTTACGAACTTACTTCTCTTAGAAAAAAGAGAGAAATTAAAATCATAGACTCTAACTGACATTATATTCAGTCCTGGCTTTTGAGTTTGACAATAATATTAAGCAGCAACCAATAGAAGAGTTTGCTATTTTTCTGTGAAGTTAGTATCCAAAGCTCTTTAATTTTTATTTTAATTTGGCATAATATGAATGTATAATTTCTCTATTGCTTTGTGTTCTTTTTGTATTTATAATATAAATATGTAAAATGCCTATGAATAAATGACTGCTTGTTTTATGTAGCTTCTAGTCAAATCATCATCATTTTAACAAATCATTCTGCCAGCTGGTTAGGGCTTCAGTTCTGGTGTATATGGCAATTGGTAAAACTCAGTCCCCAACTTCAGGCACTTAAACCTAGTGTAATGTGAGGACGCATAAAAATATATCTGTAATGCAATGATTTAGGAAAATTGATGGGTAGCATAGTAGAATTGGCAGCAGGAATACTAATGAGGAGACTGCTGCACCAATCCAAATAAGATATCAGGATTCAGAGTGTTATAATGGCAGTATGATGGAAAAAGAAAGAATATTAAGGGGCATTTTAGATAAATTTTAGTCAGTCTCACCTGGTTTTAGTTACCCTCTACTTCCTTTCTGTCTGTCTGTTCCCTGAGGTGAATATATATACTCTACCTTTTTCCCCTGCTACATCATCAAAAAATAACCTTTAGAAATGAAAGAAAAAAAATTGGCTAATTTTCAATTGTTTTATTTATCCGAGACTTTTAACTTTTGATTTTAACAATTCCAAACTTACATGAAAATTGCAATGCTAGTAAGGAAAAACTCTTTGAGGGTAAGTTGTGCACGAGGTGTCCCTTTAGCCCTGAGTACTTCTGTGTGCATTCTTAAAACTAGGACTTTATCCTACAAAACCACTAAACAACTATCAAATTCCTGATTTGTTTCAATGTCTCCAATCTCTTCTTTAGCCACTCGGTTGCCATTCTCTGGATAAGCTCCGTTTTTACTTTTCTTTTATCCATCTATTTATCTGTTTTATAAATTTAGAGTTTCATGTACAAGGTTCTAGCTAATTTGCAGTGATGCCTGGCCCTAAATAGAAATGTAATTATACCTAACACATCCCACAAAAAAAAAATCTCCCCCAAAAGTAGAGGCCTCGAGCTCTCTATCTAAGACTGTGAAATGGTGCTAATAATTATCCAGCCAGAGATGATGCTTTATTCTCTTCTTCCTGGCCAGCCTCAGGAAGGAACTCACTTCCCATAGCAATGTTCACGAAGTTGAATTATGCTAAAGCCTATGCTCTGAACCTAAAAAATGTGATTTACTCAATGCAACTCCAATTTCTGCCACAGGAAAATGTACTCTCATTTTCTCTCTCTCTCAACCCCCTTCTATCCTTCTCTCAGAATTTTGCAATAACAAAGCCAAAGTTATTGCAAATACAAGCAGTATTCCCTTTTAAAGAAATTCTGTTAAAGTGCAAGGGTAAAGTATAATTACATATTTATACATCATATAGTTACATGAATAATTATACTTTAAACATGTAAATTTTATAAATGTATTCTTCAATAGTAAAATATATCTTTCTCTACTTGAACATGGTATAACTATTCCCATATTTATACAGAATATATTCTAAATGCTGTGTCACTTGAATAATTTTACATTAAGCATGTACTTTACATGAATGTTTTCCACGGGCAAAGTGCAGCTTTCCTATATAAAAATGAATTTAATGTCTTTTCTCATAAAATTACACAAGTTTTTTTTTTTTCATTATTTAATGTTGAAAAAGAGCACCTATGGAAATTATTGTAACCAGAAATGAGTTCATGTACAATGTCTATTGCCTATAGTGCTTCATCTCAACCTATTAATTTGATTTTAATATCTAACTGGAATATCTTAGAAACTGGTCTTTTCACTCCTGATTTGTTTGCAACTAATTGATGGTTACATTTCATTGCATGAAATAAAGATGTCAAACGTGATTTTTTTTAGATGTTCCTATGTTGTGAGTTCAGATAACTTTAATTCACCAATTTGCATCTATTCATTTATTTTCTTAGGTAGATAAAATATTTTACATATTTTCACTTTAAAAATAATTCACGTCTTTCCATTCTTGGGATACCTCACTTAGTAGAATGCGTTCCAGCTCTATCCAGGAGTATACAAGAAGAATGGAAAGACAAGCACCACATGTACTCATCATCAAATTGGTATTAACTGATCAGCACATAAATGCACATATAAGAATAACATCTATTGGATGTTGGGCAGGGGGGAGGCGTGAGGGGGGAGGAGGGGGAAGAGGATGGGTATTTGCATACACAAAGAATGCAATGCGCACCACCCGAAGGATGGACATATTTGAAACTCAGACTTGGGGGGGGGCAAGGGCAACATATGTAACCTAAACATCTGTACCCCCATAATATGCTGAAATAAAAAAAATAATAATAATTCACATGCATGGTGTTGAAATTGTCCAGTATCTTGATTGTGGTGGTGGATAAAATTATATAGAACCTAACACACATGATGACAAATAAAAAAATAAGTACAACTAAAACTGAGCAAATATGAATAAGATCAGAGTTTTGAAGCAATGTCAATATCTTGGTTGTGATATTACACTGTAGTATTGCAATATGTTACCTTTGGGGGAAACGTGGCAAAGTCTGCAATGTATCTCTCTGTATTGTTTCTTATAACTGCATGTGAATCTACAATTATCCTAATAAAAATTTCAATTAAAGAAAGAAAACTGTCCATGTTACTTTTAAATAACCTTATCCCTGTTAAATATAATTAAGAAAAAAATTGACATCACATGCATATTCATTCTGTATTACTTTGAAGTTTATCTCAAGGAAATGTATTAAATTCAGTTTATGGTGAGACTCTAGGCAAATGAATGTCATAAAATAATTATATTTAATATCTGATTATTTAAAATGAGATGTAACTTATTTTTTACCTTTGGAAAAAGAGTGAAAATATTCATTTGCCTTTGGCAAACAAGGAACTCATTATGGGGCTAATTGGGCTACTTTTGTGAGGAGAAAGCTAAATAGTCAAAAACTCAACAACAAGAAAACTAACAACCTGATTAAAAAAATGGGCCAATGGTCTTGATTTCTAGGGGT
>NW_012150807.1:583038-584461 GCF_000956105.1 Propithecus coquereli
AAATATTAAGGGGGTACAAATGTCTTTGGTTACATGGATCACTTTTAAAATGCTTGAGTCACAGCTGTAAGGGTGTTCATCAGCCAAATGGTATTCATGGTACCCTGTAGGTGGGTTTTCACTCATCCCTTCCTACCGCCACTCCCCTACTTGATTTCCTCTGAGTTTTACTTCCCTCTGTGCACATGTGTGTTCATCAGTTAGTTCCAATTCAATAGCGAGGACATGTGGTTTTCGTTTTTCCATTCTTTAGATGCTTCACTAAAGATAATGATCTCCAATTTTGTCCAGATTTTTGCAAAAGGCATTAATTCATCCTTTTTATGGATGAGTAGTACTCCACGGTATACATATACCACATTTTGTTAATTCACTCGTGAACTGATGGGCACTTTGGTTGTTTCCACATCTTTATAGTTTTGAATTTTCCTGCAATAAACATTTGAGTGCAATTGTCTTTTTGATAAAATGACTTATTTTCTTTTGGTTACACCCAGTAGTGGGATTGCTGGATGAAATGGTAGGTCTACTTTTAGTTCTTTCAGAAATCTCCATACTGTTTTCCATCAACATTGTACTAATTTGAAGTTTCTCCAAATACAGTATATAACAGTATATAAGTTATACTTATATAACAATATATAATTTCCTTTCTCTCTGAATCAACACCAGCATCTACTGTTTTTGGATTTTTTTTTTTTTAATAAAAGCCATTCTAACAGAGGTAAGGTGATATCTCATTCTAGTTTTAATTTTTATTTCCATGATGATCAGTGACATTGAGCATTTTTTAATTAAGCACAGACATTTTTGCATTCCAGATACATATAGGTAACTTCCCACTCTGCATTTCCACTTGGAGGTCTCCAAGACACCTCTCACATGATGTGTTAAAAAGTGAACTGGTCCTGCACCACCCTTAAGAACCATATCCTGTTCCTCTTCCTGTATCAGTCATCTCAATGAAGTTCATCATTATCTACCTAGTTGCCACAGTCATTAATGTATGAATCTTACCTCTATACTTCCCATATGAAAAATCAACAAAATCTATTTACATTGAAAATTACTCTCACATTGTTTGATTTGTTTATATCCTCAGGTCATTTCATAATCCTTTGCATTTATTATGCAATTGTGAATATTAAACTTTGCATTTCATCTAGAAGTTAAATATGTTCCAAAGAGTGATATGTGTGCTCCTTTAACATCAGTCATTATTCTCCCTGGTTTTACTATTGCTATTACATGGCTATATTTAAATTTAATGAAGCATTTATTCTCAATCAAGAAGACCATTGAGATGATACAATTCTATAAGTCTGTGGTGTGAAATCACAGTAATAAACTTTATTTGGTGTGAGATGAAAAATGATTGAATATACTTCCTATTTATTAATATCGTTTTATTCTTCCTGTATGA
>NW_012150807.1:584511-586232 GCF_000956105.1 Propithecus coquereli
TCATTATATGTTTGTGCAAATCCATAGGCTATACAACATCAGGTGTGAACCCTAAAGTAAACTATGGTCTTTGCGTGATTATGATGTCAGCGTAGGTTCATCAGTTGTAGGAAGGGATACTTTGATAATGGGGGAAGCTATCTATATGTGGGAACAGGATGCATATGGGAACTCTCTGTACCTTTCTCCAATTTTATGGTGAACTTATAACTGCTCTAAAAAATAAAGCCTTAATATTTTTAAAAATATAAATAGATACCTTTCATATGTTTTAACCTCATTTTTTTATTGGTTTATTTTACTTTGTTTACTTCCTCACCTCCACACCTCATCTCTAATCCACTCTCCATGGCACAGCTAGAGCAGCCCTTTTCCATTCCATGCCCAATTCATCATGTCTTACCTGTGAGAGGCAGATTGACAGTAAGGCTACAGAAGTTTTAGCTTAAGGGTACATCACATGCACAGACCCCTCCCTAGATTTTGTGCTTATTTTTGTATTTGTAATTTTCTGTTATTTTCTTAAAGAGAGAAAAAATATGATTAAATATCAGCATCCATGAAGCTGATATCCAATTCTAAGCATCTTGAAAGTGATGAACAATTTCTGTTTCTGGGTTTTCACCTTTCCTATTTATTCGCTGAAACTTACTCCCAAAATCGTAAATAACATTTTTGCTAAATCCAATGAATTTTTATCAATCCTAATCTGTTTATTGTTCCATGTCCTGTGATGCTATGGTTTAAAATTATTTTTTCCCTGCCAAATTCACGTTGAAATATGTTCCCCAATGTGACAGTGTTGGGAGGTGGGCATAGTGGAAGGTGTTTTGGCAATGGGAGCAGGTCCCTCATGAATAGATTAATGCCTTCCTTTGGAGGTGAGTACCGTCTCTCTTTCTCTCTTTTGGGAACGGATTAGTTTGGCAGAGCAGTGTTAAATGAGAGTATGGCTTCCTTGGTTTCTCTTTCTTCCTTCCTCTCTTACCACGTGACCTCTGTGCACAAACCAGCTCTCCTTCCACTTTCTGCCATGAGTGGAAGCAGAATGAGGCCCTTGCCAGAGCCAACTGCCCAATCTTGAACCTTCCAGTCACCAGCATTGTGAACCATGTAAACCTCTTTTCTTTATAAATTGCTTAGCTTCCCGTATTGTGCTGTAGTTACATTAAATGGCCTAAAGCTTGCAGCATGACTACTTTTTCCTTAAAGCCCTCCTGTGGTTTCTGAGACTGAGCAGAATCCTGGATTGCTTCTACTGAACTCAGTGTTCTTTTGGGTTCCTATTCCATTGTTCATCCCTGAAGTGTTCCCGTACTATGCTCGTTCTACACAAATTACTTAACACACGCATTGACCCTCATGATATCAAATAGTATCCATATGCTTATTCATTTATTCAGCCATTGTATGTTGAACACTCACTTCATGAGAGGCATTGTGTTCAGTACAGGGGATGACACCTGAGCAAAGTGGTAATTCTCATTGTCCTTAAATAATCATAAAAATAAATTGTTAAATATAATCTGTGATCATAGCTATTTAGGGAAAAAATATACTACACTCAGTAAGTGTACAAAAGTTGGACCTAATAAGTGTTTCCTTGGGGACATTATATTTGGCCTGTGATTAGTTATAGAAGCAAGAATTAAGCCAACTTATTGAATGATTAAAAGTATTGCAGGTTGTGGCAGCAGCAGAGTAAAGATTCTGAGGCAGTA
>NW_012150807.1:586747-587107 GCF_000956105.1 Propithecus coquereli
ATAGGAAGACATATATCATACCAATTTTCAGTCTAGTTTAAGAATTAGGTCTTTATTCTAAGATCACAAGGGAGCCATTATTATAAAACGTTTAAGCAGATGGTTTACATGACCAGATTCATATTTTTAAAACACAGCTCTGAATTTCATTAAGAAAATACAATGTAAGCAAAAAGAGTAAATGTGGGACCATTTAGGAAGCAATTACATTAGGAAAGTGAGAGTTAAGAGGGACAAACAGATGGATTTGAAAAGCATTTAGATGGCAAACCTGACAGATTGGTCTCTCATGGCAGCAGAAGGAAGGGGGGCTTCTCCAAGATGACCTTGCATTTCTTGAAACTCCAAAATATAAAGATG
>NW_012150807.1:598698-599814 GCF_000956105.1 Propithecus coquereli
GGAACTCACATAAATGATTCCAACATTTTTGGTAATAGTATAAAGTGTATAATATACTTCATGTGGTAATGGATGCCTATGAAAATAATTTTCTAAACTCTAAAATTATATGGTTCATTGGTGTTCAAAAGCAAATGTTTCTTTGTCTTCTACTCTCTTTCATAGAAATAAAACCAGTTAATCATAAATTAATTAATGTTTAAAGGCAGTAATACTTTAAATTTGTAAACCTTTATCTTGCTTTGTGCCATCCTATTGCCTCTAACCAACCAACATGAATCAAGAACACTGGTCAAAATATGTTGGAAAGAAAAAAAAGAAGGAAAATTTGAAGATAAGAATGGCCAATTAAAAAATAGCAATGACTAAAATAAATAAGGACGATGTGATTTATCTACTTTTAGACCTATTCTTAAGCTACTGGCTAGTTTATTTGCTTTGCAGGTAGATAATAGTGGCTCACTTACAAAGCAGATGTTTATCACTAGGACACAGGTCTACACACTGATTCTTGTCCACCTGCTTTCCTCACTATTTTGAGAAATAAGTCATAATAAGTGTGCACATGCTCACATAAATACACTCATTTTTCATTAATAAATTTTTCATTAAATTGTAAAAAACTCCTCTTTGAAACAAGTAGGTAATGTAAAAAAATGAAATCTCTTCTACACTGTCTATGTTTGAGTGTACAAATGTACATGTGTGTGCATTTGTGTGTTTTTTATCTCTGCGTATGTTGTACTCTTCCAGGCCTAAAATTTCTTTTCCACAATGGAATTTGCAAAATGGGCAAATCACTCCTTCGTGCCTGGAAGCTTGAGGCTGATCTTCTAGCTTTGTGTCTTTTTCATTCTTCACCCTAATCACAATCAAATTCTTTACTCAGTTCCACGATTGGCTTTAGAACAATTTGGACTGAAATGAGATGAGCAACACAGATGGTATCTAATATTGCATCTCAGTTTTTGGCTTGACTCTATATGCTGCTTACTCAGAGGCAGAGGAAACGGGAAGAGCTGCTGACAGATGACACTATTAGGACCATCATAGCCAAGATAGACTGGCACCATTAGGGTGTTCAACAATCTGTTTTACACCTCCATGTTACTGGGT
>NW_012150807.1:599884-601003 GCF_000956105.1 Propithecus coquereli
ATTTTAGGAAAATGATAGGCATTTCAAAAGGGTAAGTATTCCTTTCAAACACATTTTAATGAGAGAATAAATAGAGCATTTTTTCTTTTTATAAGTTGGATGTATATACATTGCAGATATTTTATAGAAACTATCAAAAAAACAAAGAAGAAAATGCAAATCAAATGTACTTCTGTCACAAAGGCGATTGTTAACTTAGAGCTCCTTTTGTTCTTTTTTATGCTTATGTGTAAATATTGATGGCACACTATGTATGTTACTTCTTTAGGAAAAATATTACTATTTTATTTGTAAGATATGACAAAATTGGTTGTGAAAATATAGCAATTTATATGTAATACAATGATGGTTCCAATCAGAGTTGTAAATAAAAGTAAATATCAATACTTGTGTTTACCATTTATTAAGCTTTTTCTTATGTTCAACTAATTGGATTTTTACAACAACTCTCCTCCTGAGGTAGGCATCTTAAAACATTTTTGATTTGAAGAGACTGTTTTCTGAGATGAAAAATTTAGCCAAGTCCATGTGAATAATGGATTAAGAATATGATTCTAGTTCCTCCAAGTCCATATACTATGTTCTTTCTCTATACAACTACAAAGAAGAAAAATGAATAAAGCCATGTGCATGCTAAAGAAAATATCAGCAAATTTCAGCTAATAAGCTGCATATTTTAGGGAGTGAATTCAGGAAAAAAATTAAATATCTCTAATTTTTGAGTCTGCAAACTGTAACATTGGTTGAAATGACTGAAGATGATAAACTTCCTTCATTTTTTTATGGGCACAGCCCCTGATTTGATTACTTACAATTTTACAGAAGTGATTCTACTAATTTTCCTGCTGCCAGATTATTATAATGGTTTGTAATATTTTTCTGTCTTAGCCAATGACCTATTTGTCCAAGTTGCTTTAATGAGCCTTTTTCAAAATAGAAATGATGAAAACTTACATTGACTAGTTTGCCAGAAAATTTATTCTGTTCAAATGCTGAGGTTAAATGTTTTCCATTGGATATAGGAAGTTATATAAAAACTTGATAATACATGATGCATTTGTCTTAACATATTTTGAAGCTTAAAGTTTCATTTTCCCTTATCATTAATATTTTTATATT
>NW_012150807.1:605198-605543 GCF_000956105.1 Propithecus coquereli
TGTTTGAACAGATTCTGTTTTTTGAGCCCTTTCCCACTTCAAGACTATTGCACTTCCCATTCCTTCTTCATAAGATTTTCTTCACCTAAATACCTATAAAGTTCCTTATATTTTATTCAAAAGTGTTTGCTCAAATAAGAGCAATTCTATTACCTTCCCATTTCTCCCTATACCACCTCAATTGCACCAATCGCCATCTGGAATAACATATCTTTTAATCATATGAAATTATTAACATTTGATTATTTTTTCTTTCAAAATGGTGACTTTACATAGTTCAAATTATACGTGTGCATGTATATATGCATATGTCTGTATATGTAATGTGTGTGCTTTCAGTCTTCC
>NW_012150807.1:605713-607686 GCF_000956105.1 Propithecus coquereli
TAAAAATAACAATATGGTGTGATACTATATTTAACAAGAGTGAACATTCCTGGAAATATTTTTCTAAATATACATGTTTACCTATTCCTAGCTAAACAATCCACCTCAGAATGTAGTAGCTTAAAATAGGGGTCAGCCAACTTTTTCTGTAAGTGACCAGATGGTGATTATTTCAGCTTTTGCAGGTCATAAGGTATTCATTGCACCTAGTTGACTCTACTGTTGTAGCAAGAAAGCAGCCACAGATAATATATTTAGTATATGCTAATGTGTGATGCTGTGTTCTAATAAAAATTCATTTACAGAAACAGAAAGCCAAACTACGGGCACTAGTTTTCTAAGGCTTAAAACAACAGTTACTAATATAATTCATAAGTCTGTGGGTCAGGTACATGGCTCTGCCGATACAGGTCAGGCTTGGTTGATCTCAGTTAGGCTGTCTTATGTGTCTGAGGTCAGCTGGTGGGTTGACTGAACTGACTGTCTAATCTACTTCACTCATGCCTGGTGTTTAATTGGCTGTTAGCTGAGGCAACATGAGTAATCAGGCCAAGTATCTTTCATCATCCAAATGGCTAGACTGAGAATATTCTTGTGAAGGCTTGCTATATTCCAGGAAAGAGTGAAAGCACGTAAGGCATCTTGAGGCCACGTCTACTGGCCAAAGAAAGTCACAAGGCCATCTCGGATTTAACAAGTGATGTATCCGATTTACTCTTTTGGGGAGTGGCAGAGTCACAATGTAGAGAGGCATGTCTACGGAGAAGGGAAAAGTGACATCCAATTTTGCAAACAATGTATCATACTATGAATTTCACATATTAAACCAAATATGCTATCTCTACAAAATGGTTCATTATTAGAAATGCTATCTGTGTCAAGTAAAGAAATAGGAGGCCACAATCTTTTCCTGCTTAAACAGTTACTATTATTTTAGTTTACATGATTGTTTGAATTTGGTGAATGTTAATCTTTGCCAATACCTGTAGGTATTGGTATATTCCTCAATCATACTTGCCCCATTCTGACTGTTACTAGGCTCATCAGAATCATCTGGACCTATACTGTGTCTTTCAATTTGTAATTTCAGCTAAGGAGTCTTATAATTTCTATTTTATTATTTATACTATGATCTCAGAAATAAGTTTCTTATCAAAATATATTAATTAGTGCTCTTCTTTTTGGTAGAAAATGCTGAAACTTGAACCACTGAAAATAAACAATTCTAGATTTTAATCTCTAGTGTTAAATATCACCATGATGCCTTTCATTTTGGTGGTACCCTAGAGGTAGTGATTCAGGGAAATATTTTATTACCTGCTTATCTCTGTTTTCTGCACCAGGCTGTTTGGAAAATGAAAGCAGATGGAGCTGGACAGAAATGCAGTTCAGAGAGACAGCTACTTACTCATTAAAGTTTGTGGTAGATCTAAACAGGCAGTGCAGAAAGAACTTGTTTTTTATGGTAGCAATTGAACTTTTTTCATACACTGCCTTATCCACACAGGGAAGAAAGTACTTTCTAAAAGGAAATTATTTTCACAGTATTTTGCTTCTCAGAAAATAGGTGTAAAATTAATAAAATGTAGATTATGTTCTAATAAATTTACATTTTATTCACTGGAAAAATCATTAAATATTTTTAAATGAAAGATATTAAATTAATTAATAGTTATCTATACTGTTCACTCAAGCCTCATAGGAAATGGTAAGGTGAAATGGAATTAGAAATTAATTATACAAAAAATTCCAGCTCATCAAGGTGATTTGTCTCAGTTATCTAAATGTTTTGAATAGCCTATCTAGAAAACTGTCACATTTCTTGTTATGATTTTGAGATATATTTATATCACACCACTGTATGAATTAATATTAATATTGAGATGTACTTCAGTATTATTATCTGAATGTCTTCAAATAGAATGATGAACATTATAGCTATTTATGAAAACATATGAAATTAATTTACTCTG
>NW_012150807.1:609501-612636 GCF_000956105.1 Propithecus coquereli
GATAAAAGATTGTTATACACAGGTTGTAAGGCAAATAGAGTGGTTGAAGAGATAAAGTGAGCAGGAGTAAAGGGTTACAGTCAAGGATCATAGCAGAAATCTTGTCTTTAGTCACCACATTCCTGGAGCAGCCTGCCAGTAGCAAACAGACACCCATGCTATCGCCATTTATAACTGCCTCAGCAGGAAGTCATGGTGCCTGCTGGGTGTTCAGTGAGTGTTAGGAGACTGCTGTGCCCTGAATTAGTTTTATCCTCTAAAGAAAAAAAGAAAAACAAATGAGTATATAGTATGGGAGAGAGAGGAGATAGAGATGATGTGAACATTAGTGTATATCGCTTCATAGGATTCGCGGACGTTGTTATTTTATATGTATACATCATTTTATATACATAATTTTACAGACACATAATGCATGTTGTTATTTTGTTATTTGCATATTGTTATTTTATAATAGATGATAAAGGGTATTTAGGACTAGAATATTCCACTTAATAAGATAGACAGCAGCATTTTAGGTTACGATACTATAAAATATAAGCATTAATCTTTCCAGTAAGGTGGAATCTGATTAACTTAACAAAATAGAGCCTGAAGAAATATAGAACAAGGGAGGAGGGCAGTAGAATAAAAGAAGAGATAAAAAGTGTCTAGGGACTTTCTAATTATCCTAAATGAAGGGGAGCCAAATGACCACTTTTCTCATACCATTTTTCCTACAGAAAATATAGAAAAGCCAGTTAAGAAGATATTTGGTAAACAGACAAATAAGTTGGGAGAGCTGGAGCCTGGAGTGACAGGGTGGTCTGCTTCTCTCCCTACAAAGTGACTACAACATGTTAATATATATAGCAGTTCTTTTCAGTTTCCTTTTTTTTTTTTATGCTGAAATTACTAATTCCTTCCTTTTTATTTTCTGTCCATTTTAAATCATCTATTGTTTGCCTCTATTGTCTTGAAATTCACAAGTTTTTTTCATTTTTATAGACGATTTACTTATGTTCTTTCTCTACCTTTAAAATTGGTTCCATTTTTGCATTTCTCTTTCAAAATCAATACAAAATATCAAAATTCATGTTTTATTAAAATTTTCCCAAAGAATGGGAAAATAATTTTATTTATAAGGGATTGCAGATATGTAGGATGAACAGCAGAGATCTAAGTTACAACTTAAGGAATATAGTTAATAAATTTTTATTGGATTTAGGAATTTTTTTGTTACATAAGTGGATTTTAGCTGCTCTTCATCAAAAAAAAAGTAACTATGAGAGATGATAGATCTGTTAGTTTACTTCACTATAATAACCATTTAACTATGTGTGCGTGTATGTAAAATATATCCCATAACATTATGTTGTAAATTTCAAATAAGCACAATATTTATTTAAGAAATAAAAAAACCAAAATTTTTCCTAAGTTTACAATTTCATATTATGATGCATATTATGAGATGCAGCATAGAATATTTGGAACTGTAAGTTGGTAAGCACTACTCAGAAAAGACCCACTTCTTACACACTGGATTTCATTTTGTCTATGTGTAGCTGTAACATATTGTGTAGATAGTGAGGGGCCTCAAGCTCTCCTGGTGATGGGGGCAGCAAGTGCCCCACTTCAGATAACCAGCACACCTGGAAGGAAGAGTACTGTGCTGCCAATCAGAACTCAGCATGCTAATCACTGACTGAAAAAGCAGAGGGGATTTCCAGAAGAAGGGATTCCTAGAAAGCCAAGCAGCACAGCCCCAGAAGGGTCTGGAAGATGATCAAAAGCAACCTGGAGCTAAACTGTAACTTGCATGGCACATAGCAATCTGTGTGAGACCCATTGTTATAAATTTATCAGAGAAGTCTATCAAATGCATAAGTTACTTTATGAGTGTAAGTCTTTCTCTAAGGTGTTTCAACTCGTGCAGGTCTCTGGGAGAACATTTACTAAATTAACATAAATGTTCTTGTGGTCTGACCCATTTACCAATGTGTTCACTATATTCTGACACTCTATTTTTTTATGCAGCTTATATGGGTCTTAAATATTCTTTCCCTGATGGCATTATTTTATCTGAATAGCACTGAATTTAATCAAGAACATCCTTAGAAAGTTACTTGGATTTAGAATGTCTAGGGTTTTATATTTCTGGTAGAGTTACTGAGTCATCATGTAGCTCTAGGTCAGTCACTTAACTTCTCTATACCTAAATTTATTCTACGTTGGATGAGTACTATAGTACAAAAATGTCTTTGGGTTCACAAATTAAAAGTTTTTACAGAGTAAATTCTTAGGTAAGTTACATGCAACAGAAAGATTAGGTCCGCTAATAAGATTTGTCAGTGTTTTCATGCCAGCAATCTCAAACTAGGGCTCTCCAGGTGGGGCCCTTGGCTAGCTGTGCTTGTTCTGTTCCAGTTCGTAATCTCTACTTTTATCTCTGGCATGAGCAAAGAGTAGATAACAAAGATTTTCTGACTTGTAGTGATTAATTCACAACTCATCCATTCATTCAGAAGATATTTATCAAGTGCCATACATCAGCCCGTTGATAACACAGTCGTGCATTCCATTAATTCTGAGGGCTATTTTTTCCCACTGTTTAAAAAGGCAAATTAGCAAGTGGTTTTTCAGCAAATGCTGAATACTGATTGACAAGCACCTTTGAGGAAATGATGTCATGATTTTGAAAAAGATAAATAATAATAATGACATAATAATAATGTATATGTTGATCACTTATACACAAATCTCCATGGTGAATAATTTACACATTAATAATATTTCTGGACAAGATATCTTTATGAGATAATTATAGGTGAAGAACTGAGGGCCAGAAGACTTAAGTAATGTACGTTATATTTGATGGTATTAGAACTAGAAAACAGGTGGGTCTAAATATAGATTCCAAGATCTTAACAATCACAGTTAAAAGAGTACTTGCATCCCTACAAATTCTGGAACTATTCATTTGCATATAAATAATTATCATAGATTCTCTCTCCAACTGCTAATAAATTGTCAGACAATTAACAGAATATATTTCAATGTGGGTGGGTTAATAGATCAGAGCTTTTCTGTTAGCCAACCTCTACAAACTTTAACCTTTAGAAGAAAGCCTATGATAGTAATTAATCAGAGGTTAAA
>NW_012150807.1:612686-613748 GCF_000956105.1 Propithecus coquereli
AAAAATATGTATTGAAAAAGTTAATTGGCATATTTAATGATGCATAATATTATAAGATCTAAAGAAATATAATCATAAGGGTTCACTATTACACAAAAATGTTCACTTTCATTTGTTTTATTTCTTATTCCTTCATATACTTAAAAATAACTTTAATTTCTCTCAACTGATTATTATTTTAGTGTTAAAATCTCTCTTGGCTTTGGATAGCTCCATGGACTTCCCTTAAAACCCTTTTATCTTCTTCAGCTTGGGATAGTTAGCTACTCCCTGACTTAGTCAAAACAAAACAAAACAAACAAAAATCCCAGGTTAAAGAAACAAACAAAAGAGAAACTTCCCTGCAAGATTTCATCCTCCTCCCCACTTTTATTGAATCCTGGTAGCAGTAAACCAGCAGAGAAGATTATGACCATATAGTATTGCTGCTTATCAGTTATTAGAATCCCTGAGACAGTCTTTTTCACAGAAACTTCCACATTTCAGTTCTCAATGCAGAAAACTTCCAATTCTCCTTAGCTATCTCTCTATTTTATTTTACTTACTGTTAACTATTACTGTTTAAACTGTAAAAACTGTAGGTTTTCAAATTAGGACCTTTGAAATCTATTTGTTCAAAGTCCCCACATCTGTTTCAACAGAATATAGTTTAACATTAAAAAGTGAAACAAAATAACTTACTATGCTGAAATTACTCATTCCACATTTAATCAGCCCTTATACAGAAATATCTTAGCACATTCTCATAAGCGTTCATCCAATCTTTTAGATAGTTTGAACATTCATAAAGCACATTTTTAATATCTCTTTATTCTTGTCCTGTCTCTTTACGATTTCTACTAGTTTTCATGTCTTTTAAAGTCAACAAAACTTCAAGGTCAAAGGCTGTGAACTATCACACAATTATTTACATTGTAGATGTTAAAAATTGAGTAAAGGCTGGGAGTGGTGGCTCACGCCTGTAATCCTAGCACTCTTGGGAGACCGAGGAGGATTGCTTGAGCTCAGGAGTTCGAGACCAGCCTGAGCAAGAGTGAGACCCCCGTCTCTACTAAAAATAGA
>NW_012150807.1:617878-635910 GCF_000956105.1 Propithecus coquereli
AGTTCAACACCATAGTAACAATAGTAAAATACAGATTTATTTCTGCCTCAGTCTGCGCATCCATTGCTGGTCAGCTGTGGACTCTGTTTTACCTTAGCCTTACTTGATGATACAAGAGAATTGACCTGTCTCTATTGACCAATCTCAGCTGCTTAATCTCAAGTATCCTCATCATTTTGTCCAGTTGGTTGCAGTAGACATGTGCTGTAATCAGTTGACGAGGTTTCATGAAGCTGCAGTGGATAACATAAGCACTGGGCAACCAAACAGACACCATTATCTTTTATTAATGAAAATTTGGTTTTGGACTGTGTTTCAACACTTCATCTTTAACCGATCATTGTGCCAAACACTTGTGATTGTCAAAAAGAATCCATTTTTCATCACACGTAACAATACTGTGTAGACATGGCTCATCTTTATGTTGTGACAGCAAAGAAAGGCAAGCTTTGAGACGATATACCTTCTGATGCTCATTTAATTCATGTGGAACCCATCTATCTAGCTTCTTTACCTTGCCAATTTGTTTTGAATGATCCACTATTGTTGGAATAGTAATGTCAAACCTTGCTGCTAATTCACACACGTAGGTTGAGATGCATTTGCTTCTACTACAACTTCCAGTTCATCATTATCCACCTTGGTCTCAGGTCACCCATGTGGCTCATTTTCAAGATTAAAATCACCAGAAGGCAACTTCTCAAACCATCAACGTACTGTGCATTCACTAGCCACATCCTTCTCAAACACTTCAATGATATTTTGAGCTGTCTGTGCTGCATTGGTTCCACTATGGAACTCATATTCAAAAATAACACAGATTTTTTACTTATTCATGGTTTCTCAAAAACTGTTCTATAAAAAATTTTGAAAGGTATTCACAAGCCAAATCATATATATGAAAGACTGAGGCTGTACCTTCACAATAAAAATAAACCAAGAAGTTTCAAAGTGAAATGTCAGAGATGTCAATTGTCAAACTTAGTACTTAAGTAAATCGAACATTTCCTACTTAACAACCAAATATAATATTTCAAATGTTTTCTTTGATGAGCATGTCCCAAAGTCCAAGAAAAGAATCATTTTATCTCTTGACAAAGGTCTAAACGTATTTCCTCATATTCATTCCCTTCCTGTTTTAAAGACAAATTTTATGTCAGATAAAAATGATAAAAGTCACAAAATAGTCTACATTTATTGAGTTGTTTATATCTGTTTGTGTGTAATTATCTAAAGGTTTAATAGAGATGTTGTCACCTATAGATACTACGAACTGAATTTAAGTATCCCTTCAAAATTCATATGTTGAAATTCTAATCCCCAATGTGATGTTATTGCAGGAGACCTTTGGGTGGTAATTTAGGTCACAAAGGTGGATCTTTCATAATTACCCTTATAAAAGAGACACCAAGGATCTCTCTAGTCCTCTTTTTGCCATGTGAAAATATAAGAAGACAGCAGGCTGCCACCCAGAAGAGAGCCCTCACTAGACCCCAAACATATTAGCATCTGGATATCAGATTTCCAGCCTCCGCAAATTGTAAGAAATAAATTTCTGTTGTTTATAAGCCACCTGCTTTATGATACTTGTTATAACAATTCAAACTAAGAAAATAGGTTAATATTATTGATAATAAGTTAAACATACAAGCATATTTTCTTTTTCTCTCTTTGTTCTAAGCTATTTATGTGATTGAACTATAGAAATATAGGTATTCATTTATTTGGTTTCATTAAGCATCAGCACAGAAATTCAACAGTAAGATAAAGTTGGAAAGTTTCTCAACTAAAACATCTGTCTTAATGGAAAACCTGTTTCAAAATATTGATGATTCATTGAAATAGAAACTCCACCTTAATGAAAACCCTTGAAAAATGTTGACAGAAGAAATATGTCACAATTATCAGTGTGGCTTTCATATCCCTTTGGGACAAAAAGGAATCTCTATTTCCGTATACCATTTCATATTATTAGAAACAATGATCCATTTTATTAGGATAAAAAGTGTGCCATTTAATTAAATGCGTAATTTGTGTGAGGTTTTGTAACAAAGCATTATTACAATGTTGAACAAAGCATCATTCAATGAACAAATGCAACAAATATACATTTGATCCTGTACTTTATGAAAGGTGCATTTTCATTCTGATGCCCAAGTTTTATGTAAAGGAATTATTCCGTTTCCTTCAAAGGATTTCTGTGTTAGCGTTTGACATCCTTTCATTAAAATTTCAGTGTGAGGCTATCTCTTCAGATGAAGTTTATTTTATCCTAGTTTATTTTGTTAAGTTTTATCAATGTAATATCATCTATCCACAAGGTTTTAACGTCCAGTAGATAAGACAGTGACATTAAGAACAATAGAAAACTTGTCTTTTTACACTCCCCACTTTCATTCCCAGAGACAATCATTTTCAGTGCTGACATTAGTTTTGTATGGTATTTGTCTTTGTAATTCTGTAATATTTTTACACATATTTATTTGCTTATCCACTCTGGGTAACCATTGACTTTTGATTCTTAATCCTACTAACCCTGTGTTGTTTTTAGAACACATGATTCTACTGTGTCACATACCTATATTATCAATATATATACATGATTGGTTTCATAAGACTGTGTACCTGGATCTTCAGTATGAAATATGTTTTGAAATTTTCCCATGTCAGTAAGTAATCTTCTGGTAAAATTATTTTAATTGCTGCATAGTATTCCAGCATATGGATGTTTCATGATTTATTTAAACAATATCTTAGAGTTAGAAATTCATGCTTCATTGTAATAAATTACTTTTTATTCAGTTAAAATGATACATCTCTTTCTGTGGATCACTGATCTGGAAGATTTAATAATTGAGACCATAGCTGAGAAACTGAGCCTAGTTAGCAAAGGGCCATCAGACACACACATACACACATGCCCCTCCATAAAATCTGTGTTAAAACAACCATCTTCTTTTTATAAGGTAGAGCCCAGCAGAACCCCACATAGAGCTTAACTACTGTTATAAATTAGATGAGCTCTGGGGACATGTGTTCAGAAAATGCCTTCCTAGAATGAGACACATAGACAACAACCAAAATTAGCAACTAGGAAGCTGACATTAAGGCAGAAAAAAGAAAGGCAAGTTAGCAAATTAGATATGAGAACTCAAAAACAGAGTAGTCAGAGACTCTTTAACATATGGGCAAACGTTTCTATAGTCCCAAATAGCCATCAGTGCATAACTATGTTGTAACATGCAACATAGAACCTGTTTTTTCCCCTAATAAGGACTATTAGGCCATAAAGTAAAGATAAAATTGATTTTGATAGCAAATGTTCAAGATTAAAAGACATTACATAATATATTTTGGATATATTTTCATGTTTAAAAATCCAGACTTTGCAATATTTTTTGAATATTAGAAAGTAACACTAGTTATCTGAGTATTTGGCAGATAACACATACAAAGAAAAGCTTAGAAGCTTAGAGTCTTTGAATAAGCCAGATCTGCATTTGAATCCAAGATCGATCAATTGGCTATGTGATATTGTGCAGATAAATGAATGTAAATTTATATCTTTTCAACATTAGAATGAGTGTATTATATTTAGAAATATGGCTATTGTACAAAAGTCCTGGCATACAATAAACATGCAGTACATGAATCCTATCATAATTGTTCACTAATATTGAATTCTTCATGCTGTGATTACAATGGAATGCAAAGTTACTAGAGCAAAACTATTGTTAAAATTTTAATTTTTTTTAACTGAAGCAAGCTAAATTTCATTGGCCTCTATCTATCATAACTCTGCTTTACCTCTGGGTACCAAGTTGGACTGAAAACACACAGGCAAGGGAGTAACCCCACATTTGGGGAAATACCAGTCTTCTTCAGCCAAAATTGCAATACTAGTGAATTTTAGAAATAGTAGTAATGGCTGTAAAACTCAATGGTGCCTAATCGGAGGGAGTTGACTACTATCTATATTAAAATTTTTTTATTCACCTCAACAAAGTGTGTAAGAGTTTTACAATATGTCTTCATAAATATTTTTCATTAATTTATACTTTAAAATATTAAAAAATACTTATATATGGAGCTAGAAATCCTTTTCCTCAAAACTGAAGTCAATAACTCTATTTCATTACAACTTTAGCAATAAAAAAATCCACAAAAATCCCATATATGCTTAGCATTTTGTCCCCTACCCCAGAAAAGCTTCTCTTTGGTATTGCATTGTGAAAGTGAAGTCACTGTCAAATTTACAGTGCTTTAGGGTTGGACAGCTCACTTCAGTGAATGCTCACATGGGTACTTTGCCCAAACAGCATGTGTGCAAACGCAGCTCATGCGTCCAAAAGAAAATGGGATCAGGAAGCTTGTGGCTTAATTATATCTAGAACGAAACTTGAGCTATTCTCTAATTTATTATAAAGACACCTCACTTTAATGAGGTTTCAATGAACTGTGCACCAATTGCATGATGTTAAAAGCAAAAATGCGCTGCTCTTTTCTTCCCTCTGCAGAAGCAAAGATATTGATTAGGCCCATGATTAAGTACTACGTGAAAACTATTTTCCATAAGCATGAGCCCACCGTATATTTCCTTTTAATTGTAAAGAAACCACATGCCAAGCCAGTAGTTTTGGCTAAATACTGATGTACAATAAATATAAGCATGGTCAGGCAGTCTCTGTAGGTGAACTGATAAATGTAGGGAATAGGCATGTGTGTGTCCATGCATGTGTGTGTTTATTAGCTATTTTCATCCAGTAATTTTGTATGATCTGATGCCTATTTCATCTGTGCACTGAGTAATTTGAGTAACTTTATTAATATGTGTACTGTATGAAAAATTTGAATCATTCTTTTTTTTAGATATTCAACTATTATGGCCCTACTATTGCACTAATAGATGCAGATACAATGTGAGCAGGTCTATCTTCTTGAAGTTCATGAAGGAAATGGGCACCATTAAAGGATCACATTCTCGATGTTTTTCTTTGCTTTTTTTACCACTGTAATAAGTGCTTCTAAAGAGAATAAAATGATGCTGCAAGAGAGTAACATTGGAGGCTATGTGTAGTCACAGAGAATAGGAAAGGATTACCTAAGAAAGTTACATTTCAGTTGAAGGAAAATAGCAGTTAACCAAGTGGCAGGACACAAGTGTACATTTTGGTAACTCCATTTTACTACTTCCTGGGAAAAATACCATTTCAGGTACAACCACCCAGGTAAAAATGGAGATTTAAAATAAATATACCAGGAAGATCTTCCCTAAATTTGTTCTTCCTTGTTTTTTTTTTCAGAACTTTTCTTTCCTCATTCAAGTATTGGGATAGGTAATTTTCTTAAACAGAATATGTAAGAATATGGAAATAAATTTGTGAAACTCTTAGGAAAAGGTTGTAATTTAAATCTGCAGGTAATAATATTAAACTTTCCTCACAAGATTTAGCTTCACGTTGTGCCTCTAAACTCCTGGCCAGGAAGGTACATAGAACAATGCATACAGAGTCAAGTCTTTGTAAGGCATAATGAAAGCAATTTTCTCTGACAGAAGAGTATAATTAACTGAAACTTCAGAAAAAAAAAAAGTCTTCCCTTACAACTTTCTCAACTGGTTTTCGTATTAAATTTGTGAATTAAGAAAGTTAAGAATATAATTTCAAGGAATTTATGAGTTTCCTCCTAAGTGTTAGACACATAGTGTAAAGATTATGAAGATTTATAATTAGACCAAATAAATCTTAGAAAGCACACACATTTTTTTGTTAAATAATGTTCATGAATTGAGACGTCATTGGGAGAACATTAGGAATAATTTGTACTAATAATGCCTTTTCATTTTTAAAAAATATATATTGCCTGTTCCTATGCATCTCTTTCACCATATGTTTGCTTTGCATGAACAGTTTCAAAATTATGACACCTTTGAAAGCTCTTTATGAATTGTGTTCTGATATTAATTCTTTTCAAGTAAACATAAAAGTTTAGAAAGATTTCATAAGGTAATCTGGCTCATTTTTGAAACCCTGGAACTCCATCTCAAATACACAATGTGGTCCATTTTAAATAGCTTCCTCCATTTATTCTCTTATTCTTTATGAGTAGTTTAAGGTATAATGCATGCTATTTTAGTCTATGTAACATCCATTTCTATAACTCTTACCAGTCCATCAATACTAACGGATTTATAGGGAATGAGATTTGACTTGAATTTTGTATATATCATTTAAAAGGCCTTCTAAGCATGTCTGGAAATTGCAGAGGGAATCACACTCATGTTCATCATCAATTTCATTACTATTGAATATGGTATTTCCCAGTGTGGCAGACATCAGAAGCCACAGACATGTCAAATAAGGAGATGGTACACCCCTTCTTTGAAGCAATTTGTGTTAGATATTAGCCAAATTTTGCTGTTTCTTTTCCCATATTTTACAGGGTTTTCAGTAAAACAGCTCTTTCAAATCTAATTCATAGTCTCTCTACATTACATAGGGATTATTTTTCAAAAAAGGACTAGCACATACAACATACCTGAGTCAAAGACCCAGTCTTATATTCAGAGTCACCCGTCTTTCTGGTGTATTTTTTTCCTTGGGTGAAGCTTGTTCCATTGATCCTTGCTTTCCTTAGGAAGAGACCTTCAAAGGGGTTCTTTGTTCTTGAAGGTAAACCAACTTCTGGTGAAATCATCCCATCAATTTACTAGACATGGCCACTTTTGAATTCCAGTTTGGAGTCCAACTGGAATTTAACTTATCTAAGAATTTCACTAAATGCCTACTATGTCTTGGACATCATATTCAGACCACGAGAGTTCAGAAATATGAGACATGGTGCCTATTTTAATCCAGCTGGAGATACAGTCAGTCATGCATATAATTTGAATACAATGTGAAAGTCACTATAAAGATACTGACTGTGTGCTGTGGAGGCACATAGTGTGGAAGATAAAGAAAGCCAGATACTGGTTTTAGTAGTAAGGACAGGTACTAATCAGTGATATACTATTGTAATAGGGAAAATAGTCCAGAATGAACTAAACTAGTTTGATTTTTATAAAGGTGACAGGGAGTTTTAAAGGGAGAATGAGGGAAGCGGGGGACGGTAGAGTCAGGGAGGTGAAACCCATTTGCATTTGCTAATTGGCACTTATTGAAGCTAGGTCCCTGTCCTCCCACAGAGACTGGAAGACAGAGACCTTATCTTCAAATGTTGGCTCGAACAAATAATACATTCCTTTGGCAACGTTGAGTTCGTTAGGCAAGCATTTTAAGGGTGGCTAGAGTCATTCCTCTAGGGATATGGCCTCGAACTGTTAGAAGGAGTATTTTGTTCAAGTCTTTATAGGCCAAGGTTGGGGTTTTGTTAAAAAAAAGAAAAATAATAAAGGAACTCAGAGGAGCCTGACTAGACTTTGGACAAGGAGAGAGAGAATCATTGTCAATAGAAATTTATGACTGACTTTCCCATAATTGTCTAATTTTCAGGTTTAACTTTTTCGCATACTGTTTTGCCTGATATGTGATTTTCTTCATCGAGGATAACCATAAAAGCTTAAATATTGACAGACAAATTTCTTTCAATTTCTTTGAAAAGAAATACAATTAAACTGAATTATGCAACAAAAATAAATATATATTATTATGTATGTGTTTACATATATAGCATGTACTGGGTTGAACAGTGTACCCCATTCTCCAAATCCATATCTACCTAGAACCTCAGAATGTGACCTTAATTGGAAATAGGGTCTTTGCCCATGTAATTAAATTGAAATGAGGTCATACTCAGTTAAGGTGGGCCTTAAACGAAAAATGACGATGTCTTTATAAGAAGAGGGTAAGAGATATAGACACACAAGGAAGAACACCATGTGATTACAATGGCAGAGATTGGAGTGATGCATCTATCTACAAGACAGGGAGCCCCAAGAGTAAACACCAGAAGCTAAGATAAGGACAAGAAAAAGTTTCTTCCCCAGAGTTTTCAGAGGCAGTCTGGCCCTGCTGACATTTTGATTTCAGATGTCTAGTCTCCAAAATTGTGGTAGAATACATTTCCATTGTTTTAAGCCACCGATTCATTGTACTTTGTTATGGTAGCCCTAGGAGACCGACCCATAGTGTCATGTATATATGAGATCAGTAATGCAGGGCTTGAGAAGGATAAGAACCCAACAGAAACAATGCTTTGTGTTTATTGAGGGTGAAGGGAAAGTGGTTGGATCTGGGGTGCAGGAGTGGAATTCACAATTTATATTTTTAACACTTCTTTTCCATGGTGGTATTATGTTGGTACTTTATCCTTTCACTTTTGTGTTTTCAGTAGTTTGCAAGTACAACATTTACAGAAAAAATACAGCTTATGAACATTGACAAAGTTTAAATCTTACTCAGAAGAAACTGAGGAAATCTACATATGTATAACCTGAGTGAATATTCCATGTTAGGCCAGGGTGCCTTGGCTTACCTTTTTGTAAGTACCAGGAACAGACCATGATGTATCATGAATATATTAAAGTTTTAACTTCTTTATTTAATCTTGTTATTTTGGGTTTTATATTAAAGTGACTCTTCATGTATAGGCACAAAATTGACAATACATATCATAAAGGAAAAATTACCAGCGTTTACCGCCTCATTTCTACAACTTTGGTGTCTCACCCACTGTGATAAAAAAAGAAAACAATAAGTATAGGTTTGTTCAGTAAATCTCCTTAATCAGAATAAGTTTCTGATTAAGATCTTTCCTCTGCTAATTCTACTTTGATTACTGCCACATCAATTAAATATGAAATTAAGTTTATATATCCACGAAATGATTTCTAGAACTGAAAATTTTTATATTATGAAGAACACCTGTATGGTTGAGCAAACTGAGTACTGTCCTAAAAGTCAAGAGCCCGATGTTAGAAGTTGTATCTTAGTCAAGATTCTTAGTCTCAATTCTTCCTTTGTAATTGGATATCTTGTTCTCCATATACTTTTTTTTTTTATTCCAGGGTTTTGTGAGGGTACAAACATTATAGTTATACTTTATGTCTTTGCCTCACCCAAATGCGGGTTAAAGGCATACCCTTCCCTCCCTTTAGTGCTCCCCGTGTCCTTTAGTTGTAGATTTGTCCCCCCATCCCCCTAATCCCTAGAGAGTATTTCTGCCATGTGATCAACCTAGTGTTGATCAGTTAGTACCAATTTGATGGTGAGTACAAATGGATCCCGTTCTTCTGCTCTTGTGGTGCCCCACTTTGGATAATGGGCTTAAGTTTAATCCAGGAAAGTATAAGAGGTGCTAGATTACTGTCGTTTCTTATGATTGAGTAATATTCCATTGTAAACATATACCAAATTTTGATAATCCGCTCATGGATTGACGGGCACTTGGGTTGATACTTTTTTTTTTTTTTAATTTTTACTTCAGAATATTACAGGGGTACACATGTTTTGGTTACATAATTTGCTTTTGTACAGTTTGAGTCAAAGTCATAAGTGTGCCCTTCACCAAGATAGTGTGCATTGTACCCATGAATTTATTCATCCCCCTCCTACCTGCTTGATTCTCTGGGTTTTTATGAAGATATATAAAAGAAACATCTAAAGCATTTAGCTCAAGAGAAGAAAACTTATAAAAACAACATGCTGAATGAAGGCAATAATTGTTATCCATTTTGTTTACTGCTATATCTTCACGACTTTGACAATATTTTGCACATAGTTGTCACTCAAATATATGTTGATAAATGAATAGATGGATCAAGAATGCATGATTTAACTTCCTCAAGGAGTTGTTATCTCTACCTCTTTTCAAGAATGCTAGAGAAATTGTGTAAATGACACTGACCCAGATATTCAAACATAAATGAAATTCTGCATAATAATAATGAGGTAAGATCACATTTTAAGAAAATGGAATTTTAGACTGATTTACTTATGGATTACTTTTTACAAGTGTTTCTTATTTAATCCTCTAATTTATCTGTACAAATAAAATACAGATCAATTATAGTTGGCAAATCTCCAATTACCCTCATTAATTATTAAGGATGTGTTATTGTAGAGGCATAATTACATTGAAATAATCTTTCAGTGTCCAAACTTACTTGTATAATAATGAATTACAAGTTTTAACTTAACAACTTTTCAGGTTTTAACATACCTATTTCACTAGAAATTACTTGTTCTTTATTTTATTGCTCCTAAAGCTTGATTATATTTTATTATAAACTATTAAGAAGGATGACATATTCATGAGACCTATGGTAGTTTTAAATAGATATTTTTAGATTTATGGATTCATGTAAGTGAACATAAAAATCTCATTTTTAACCATTTTTCTACATATATATAGAAGTATATGTTTACAGTGAAGTATCATTGATCACTGGCTTTTTAAAAGAAAGCAAACATGACATTTTCTCATAATTCCAAATTTTATAACTAGTTACATACTTTTTTATGTTAAGTACAAGGTCACATTAGAAACTAAATTCTATCTTGAAAATCACTATAATATGTAATATAAAAATTACAAAGCTTAAAATGATTTCAGCCACTGCACAAAGTACAAGTTCAAAGATAACTAGATGACTTTCGTTCTAACGGTTTCTAGTTAGAGCTGCAGTGAGCTTTTCATGAGAGGTCAAATGTTATAAATAAACAAACAAGATTCTAATCCTGACTTTTCAAGGAAAATAATCATTTAAGAATTATGTGCTATAAACATAGCACAAAGGCACCTCAAGTCAGAGAGAACTGAATTGGTTTTGGAGTATTTCCCTTTTGATTGGGTGGAAAAGCTCTGGTTTATTCATAACATGGTGCAAAGGAGTATTGCCACAGTCTAAACATAGACTGAGGATTCCAAATGCCTATTGTTACTGTTGTCATTTAACATTTATTGAGGTCTAAGTGCTGTAGAGAACACATAATTAGGCACGGTTTCTGACCAGGATATTAACAGCCTATGTGAAAGGAAAAATGTCTAGACACTAAAACAATTTATTCTCCTCATCTTTGGTAACCTTAAAACATATCAAATTAGATTCCCTATGAGAAATAAATCTTGTGGAAAGGTTTTAAAGAGTTCTGAGGGCTTGAGAATCAGACTTCATACAATGAGCCTACCCTTCCCTGTCAAGTGTTATTAAAATTAAATTATTGCATTCTCTAATGTTGATTCTATTTTAATTATTGGATATATATTTCTTCATTGGTTAGTCTTCTTAAGAAGTTCAAACTATTCCTTGGGCATTTGTCAGTCAATATATCTGCTTTAACATTAAAATATTGAGAAATAACTAATATATATTAGCTAATGACTGTGGATCACTGTAAGGAGGATGCTCTGTGGCTAGCTTGTGCTCCGGTGCAGGCTTCGGAAATTGGAAGAAAAGGCAAGTGACAGCAGGTGGGTGAGACATGCTTTTTTTGTGGGGGGATACAGCAGCAGCCAAAAGCATGGCCAAGAACATGGCGAGTGCTTATATATGGCTCTGAACAATAGTGGCAACATGCCATGGGAAAGCACAATCACATGGTTTCACACAGGAGATAACACGTTGGTTACATAAGTATGCGGACTCATGCCTCCTGGGAAGGCCAGCTAAGCAGTGGGGCTGGACCAGAAAAAAAACACTGCAGCAGCCATCTTTGGCCTAAGAAACCTGTTGCCTATATAAATGCAGTTTCCCTTATATTCCACCCCCTAGGTAATAGGTTTGGCAGCCGACACACAGGATCATAGGGATGACATAACAACAATACAGGGAACAACACAGTATTACCAGACCACAGCCAGTAGCTCCTAACACTAAAAGGGTCAAATACCAGGAGGACTAGAGACCTTCCTACCATTGCTGTAGTGGGTCTCCAGTTAATTGTTGGATAGCCTATACCTCGCCATCAACTTTCTCCAATGCAGAGGAAATATCCTCCTGGTGATCAGGTATATATACACAACATTCAGTATGTATGACTGCGCATGTGCCTACTTGAGCTGCAGTGAGGAGATCAAGGCCATGTGGTTTTGCTTTCTCATCCGAGTGACCTCATCCATCAGGAGGGCCTAAGCCCTGCTGGGTTTGATTCAGGGCCTGAGTAGTATGCTCCACTAGGGCATTCACTTCTATCTCTACCTTAATGGCTCCGCCCCCAGGGGAAAAGATAGCTGCCAAGTAGAACAGCCATGGAGTCCGTTTCACCCAGTGCCAGTGGAAAACATGGCATTATAATTATGTAGTTTCTTGGTAAAGGTGGGGAGGACCTTCCCCAGGACATATGGCCATCCCCACATGTACCTCAAGTACACCTTCCTGTCGAACGAGCAGGAAGATAAAGCCACCTGTATTGGGTGGTGCCCTACTAACCAACCTTGGCCTTTTCATGTAGGTAACCAGACAGTGAGGTCCCTACTATGGCCCAGTTATCAGTGCAGACATGCAAAGGGGATGGCTTGTGCACAATCATGGCACACAATTCAGCCCATTGGCTGTTCTGTCACTGCCCCATTTCAAAACAAGTTTCATTATGATTCATGCCTCCACAAGAGGGAGACTCCATCCTTCAAGGTACTTCAAGGCTACTACCATTCATTGGGGTGAGGGGCCATGACTGGATCCATCAATATACCATGCCTCCACTGGAGAGGGACCTCGTCCTTCAAGGTATGGGCTCTCTTCCCTAGGTATTACCATGGTCTGAGGGTTAGCTTCAGACACAAATTCAATAGAACCCAGTACTGTCTGAAACTCTGAAGTTAGAAAGGGCTGGAGCTAAACTCTGCTCATTGCTCCAAGTAAGCTCCCCACTTTGCCAGAGTGGATGTCTGGGCTCCCCCTGATCATGGGCTGGTTATCCATGACCTCACCCATCCTGCTATGGGCTATGCGGTGCACATTAGCACCTTAGACTGCCCAGTTATAGCTTCACAGGCCTGAAGGATGGCATACATAGCTGCCAGTTGCTTTTCCACCAAGGAATAGCGCTCCTGGGGGCCCTTCCAAGTCTGGGACCAAAACCCAATAGGGACCCGCCACTTATGTCGGCATTGCCACAAACCTCAGCCCATCCCGCTTGAGTCAACTGTCACATCAAGGTCAAACGGCTATGAGTGGTCTACTACTTGTAGCATCTGGGCCTGTGCAACAGCCCTCTTGGCTGCCATAAAAGAGGCCTCTGCCTCCAGGGACCAGTCCTACTGTGCCCCCTTTGTACACAATGAATGCAATGGCCGCAACAGTTGGGTCAAGTGGGGAATAAATATACGCTAATACCCCCAAAGCCCCATAAACATTTGTAACTGTTTCACCATAGTGGGTCAGGGGAAGGCTTGAATCTCTCTATAACTGCCTCAGGGATTGCTTTTATCTTACCTGACCAGACAACACTGAAGAATTTGACCAACAAGCCAGGTCCCTGGACTTTGGAGTTGTTCACCACCCAATGGCATTGTTCCAACGAGGTTTGAAGACTGGCAGCAGCTTCTAGATCTGTAAGGGAATCAGAGGTTAACATTATATTATCAATATAATGAAACAGAAACACTGAGGATGGCCAACTCCATGTGGCCAAATCCTGGGCCACCAAACCATGACATATGGTTGGGCTGTGGAGGTAACCTTGCAGTAACACCATAAATGTCCACTGTTGTCCTGCCCACACGAAGGCAAACTGGTCTTGACTGTCCATAGCTAATGTCTATGGAGAAAAAGGCATTGGCCAGGTCCACTACATAGTGGTACCGTCAAGCACCAAAGTCAGTTGACCCACCAGATCCAGTATAGATGGCACTGCGGCATGCAGTGGGGGAATTACTTTATTCAGCTCCCTATAGTCTACTATCATTTTCTAAGTTCCATCCAGTTTCTCAACTGGCCAAACAGGAGAGTTGAATGGACTGTGAGCAGGGCGTACTATGCCGGCTTTTCCAGCTGCAGTATGGTTTGTGAAATTTCTTTGTGCCCAAACAATAGTGTCGGGTGCTTACCACATGATGAAGTGTAGGCAGAACCTGCGGAAGGTGCTGGGGGCGGCCATGCACCACCGGTTTCACAACCCTAACTCAGAGGTGGAACTCACCTGTGGAGGTGGTTAGGGTTAAGCCATGCAGAATGTCAACACCCAGACTATATTCCTTCATGGGGGACACATACACAGTGTAAGGCCTAGGGGCCAAACACCCTATCCCCAATGGAATAGTATAGTCACTTGTTTAACTTTGACAGTTTGCCCACCATAGCCATCTATGTAGGATGTCTGTCCAGCAAACGGCTCAGGGTTTCCACAGATTAGGGAGCAGTCAGCCCCTGTGTTCACCAAGGCCAAAACCCACTGCACATTTGTAGGGGACCAATGAATAGCAAGTTCCTCTGTGGCCTCTGATCATCAAGGGTCCTGTCTAACCAGGTGCCTTGGCCTAACCCCTAGCCTATATCAAAGAGAGGGATTCCTACCATAAAATCTTGTAGCCACACATCACGCGTCTCTTTGGCAGCAGACTCAGCTCCCCGCCTCTTAGGTGCTTTCATGAATTGCTGGTGGGGAGCCAGCTGATTCTACAAAGCCAGTAATACCTCATTAGGCTGTTTATCTATTTTCTCTTTATCTACTCCTGCTAGTAGGAGGTCTAGTCACGTCTGGGTTTGAGATAGCTTTGGGTCCCCTTGTACTGCCTTCTTTTACAGGGGACCCCAAGCTCGTGGGGTCCTTGGGTCCTTGTAGCATACGTACTCGTCCCTTTCCCCCTTTCCGCTCTTAGGCATCTCCCAGAGCTGCCATGGCAGTGGTGACCTCATGTATCTGCTTCTCCACATGGGGAGTGAGCACAGCTGCCAGCTAGCTAAACCCGGGGTGGGGGGAGTTGTGGCTAAGATTAGGTCTTTCATGCGTGTAGTGAAGTGCTCCTCATTAGGCCCCTACCAGTTATCTACTGCAAAAATGGCTTGGTGCATTCCCAACTCCTGAAGAATCTGAATTAAGTCTGTGTATGAAGTCCACTTACGATTTCTGGTAGTTCTCCGGCATCATCCCATACTGTGCGGGCAGCAGCCATAAGCCATTCAAACAAGGAGTGGTTGCCCTCGCCCTGGCGGCCACTTGTCTGTAACCTCTGCCTCAGGAAATGATGTGTAGTTATGGATGCCAAAGGCTCCATATTCCTTGGGGAGCACAGGACGCTGTCCGTCCCTTCATCCCATAAGCGCAATAACCAGGCAGGCACGGTCTCCCCAGGACGACTGCCTGTGCTGTTTTCCCAGCTCCCGCAGCTCCACAGGGCTGTAGGCAGAGTAGGAGATACGCTGCGTTACTACTGTAGGCGCGCCGGCGCCACCCACCAGCCCCAGCCCCCATGGGCTGCGCATGCTCCATTTTCCGCTTTACGACCACGTGGGCTCAGTTTCCTCAGCGTTCAAGGTCTGACCGCTCCTTCACTCTTTCTCCAACTTCTGCAGGCTGGCTTCCAAATTTTCCTCTATCTCTTGTAACTACCTTGCCTGGTCTTCTCGCCACAGGGCATCCTGATGCTGCTCCCACAGAGCTGTAAGCAAGAGCCGGCTCACCCGACCAGCCGCAGGTTGCTCCCTAGGCTGCAGCAACTCCTCCAAGGCCTTCAAGGCCTTTACCAGGGTGGCAGGCATACATTCTACCTGCTCCCGTCCCGTGGCAGGGGTCCACGAGATGAGGACCACTGCCACCAGCCTGTAGGAGGCCACATGTCCTCCTCTGCTGGGGTGGAAGGGACACTTAACCCTCGGACCCTACCGACTACGCCAAGTGTGAGGAGGATGCTCTGTGGCTAACTTGTGCTCCGGCCCAGCCTTTGGAAATTGGAAGAAAAGGCGAGTGGCAGCAGGAAGGTGAGACATGGTCTTTGTTGTGGGGGGGATTACAGCAGTGGCAAAAAGCATGGCCAAGAACATGGCAAGCGCTTATATATGGCTCTGAACAATGGCGGCAACATGCCATGGGAAAGCGCGATCACATGGGTTCACATAGGAGGTAACACCTTGGTTACGTAAGTGTGCTGACTCATGCCTCCCCAGAAGGCCAGCTAAACAGGGGGCCTGGGCCAGAAAAAACACTGTGGCAGTCATTATAGTTTGACCTAAGAAACCTGTTACCTATACAAATGCAGTTTCCCTTACAATCACCTATATTCTAGTGTAGCCAAATGTAATAGAAGATAAGTTTAACAATGGACTTGTTAATGGTAAAAAAAAGAGAAAAAAATGACATTTTCTAGCCATAGTAAGAGTAACTATTAATATGTGGACATGGGGAAAAATAATGTAAAAAGTGGTAAGTATTTTTTAATAAAAGCTATATGTTTGTATATTTAAAATTCCATAATTATCTGCCACGGTCTGAATGCCTGTGTCCCCCTAAAATTCATATATTGAAAATCTCCAAGATTATGATGTTAAGAGGTAATTAGGCAATTAAGGCAGAGCCCTCTTGAATGGGACTAGTACCTTTTTAAAAGAGTTCTGAGGGCACTACTTTGACCTTCTATGATGTGAGGACACAGCTAAAAGGTGCTACCTATGAAGAAGTGGGCCTCAGCTGATAGCATTGATGCCTTGATTTTGAACTTCTCAGCCTCCCAAAGTATGAAAAAAAAATTCGTATTGTTTATAATTTAACCAGTTTAAATATTTTGTTGCAGCAGCCTGAATAGACTAAAACATTATCTAATTTTGAAGATATAAAACTATGAAATAACAGTAATTTTCTTCTCTAACCTGCTATAACTGTCAAGGGGTATGTGTGCGTATGTATACATACACAATACACATACATATATATTGCAGAAAAATATATATAATTCATATTAAATTTGTATATATTTATTATATATAATTTTCTTGGAAGAAATATATACAAATTTCCTATATGTATTAGATGTATTTTATCATAAATATATATCTTTTTGCCATTTTTTTCCTAGCATGAAATTTTACCTAATATATTTTGCATTCTTTATCACAGATGATAATGCACTGATGCTAGATAACAGTTTTAAGTACTTTTTACTTTAGGATTAGGAATATAAATTCCAATAGCAATAGAGTAATAGAAATAATTTAAAGTAAATTAAATGAAAACAAGTTTTGGACACTTCAATAATACTTGTTTCCTGCCCATAATTGAGTTCATTTGATTCTTCTAGTAAATCAAAATTAAGTTAAATTATTAAAATGAATTGACATATTTTACTAAGCTTAATTTTGTCAAATGATCAATTACCTGTAATGGAAATTATAAAATAGGATTTTAGATATAAACACTAACAATGTGAACTATATTTAATTTAACAACGAAGGTTGAACTAGAAATGCATTTAGAAAATCCATATCAGGAAGACATAATTATTGTTATAAAAGATAGAAAAGAAAGAGTGCAATATTTAAATAGCAGAGTCATTGCAATAAAGGAATTCTTAAAATAATTTAACATACTATAAAAAGACATTTCTCCCAAAGGAGAAAGTATCTCCTCGTAAAAAAGACAATGTTTCTCCTGTATCAATATGGAATAGGTGGGAAAATATTAGATAACATAAGAATATTTAAAAGACCAGATTATCAGTATGACACACAATTTCAGTCCACAGTTGCATGTTTTTTTCTTTCTGGAAATTAAGAGGAGAACTAATGCTCATTGAAAACTATTTTCCAGATGGTGTGCTATAAAAATGCCTTTGGGGTTACTATGGTATTCCTCCTTTTAAACATGTGATTACAATTGGTAGTAACAACATGTCTAATTATCAGATTTCCTTTGCTTTAGACAGAAGACTCGGTGGAAGGGTTAGGTTTTCTGTGGAGAATAAATAAAGGAATAAAAGGCACACTGAGACAAATTTTGAGTTTAAATGTAACAGGTTAAGTGGCTATGAATCTAGTTTTCTCTGTCAGTGAGGAAGATTTTATATAAATATATGAGTGTTATTTTTTTTTTATTTCAGCATATTATGGGGGTACAGATATTTATGTTACTTATGTTGCCCTTGCCCCCCCCCAAGTCCGA
>NW_012150807.1:636070-638629 GCF_000956105.1 Propithecus coquereli
TCTTGGGATACCTCACTTAGTAGAATGCGTTCCAGCTCTATCCAGGAGTATACAAGAGGTGCTATATCACCATTGTTTCTTAAAGCTGAATAGTAGTATTGCTAGTAGATGAGAGATGACTTGTGAATAATGTTAATTTCTTATAGAATTATAAACATTTCAGTGTTTTCTTTTGTCATTGTTGGAATTTTGTTAAATTTTTCATTTTTACCATCTTGGAAGGGGTTGAATTGTACAAAAATTTTGTTTTAGCTGCCAGAATCTTACCCAACAATATGGGTGTTTGTGAATGGGGTACCAAAAATAAGAAAACTGCAAAATTAAGCCAATCTGTGCTTACGGCTGGGTAACAATGGGAGAAGAGAGGGAAGAATAACATTTAAGCAGCATTAGGAATAAAAGAAACAGCCCAAATATCTTTTCCGCATGCATCTATTTACAGAGGCAATCAAGGCAAATAATGTATGTCTGGGGCTGCCTGAAGTGATAAGCATGTTCTAGGTAATGAACAGAAGATGGATTTGGGGTTCCCATTACATAATAGTCTATTAGCTTTGTTCATCCCTTATATTGTTAAAAGCAGAGTCAAAAAGGTAGGTGACTTTGTCATTTTTTCAACTTCTAAATATGTCTTTATGTTCAAATTTTTGTTCCGATATCTAATAAATGCTTAGCCATGGGCAAATTATTAAGCCTCTCTAAAAGGAGATTATTATTCTGTAAAATGGGGACATATCACTTAATGTTTTTAATAGAATTGTGTAAGTGCTTATAAAGTGTTTAGCATAGTGCCTAGGAAAAAACCAATTAACTGTCATTTATTGTTAGTAAGTCACATAATAGATTAGTCCATTCCATTTAATTTAATACTATAATCAGACTTAAGTTATATAACAAAACCTTTTCCAGGCCTCATAATTTCAGACATATTGAGATCTATCTTTATGAGCAGTTTAAAAATAATTTCTTTTCTCTCTGCTATGGTTTGGATATGATTTATTTGGCCCCACCAAGTCACATGTTGAAATTGGATCTTCAATGTTGGAGGTGAGGCATGGTGGAAAGTGTTTGGGTCATGGGGCAGATTCTTCATCAATAACTTGGTGCCATTCTCATGGGAGTGAGTGAGTTCTCACTCTTATTCAAGAACTGGAATGTTGGCAAGGGCCTTGTACCTACCTTCTCGTCTTTCTCTCTTACTTCCTCTCTCTTCATATGATCTGTACACACTGGCTCCCCTTCATATTCTGCCACGAGTGGAAGCAGCCTGAAGCCCTCACCAGAAGCAGATGCTAATACCAGGTTTCTCAAACTGCCTGCAGAAATCTTGGCCAAATAAACCTCTTTTTAAATAAATTTCTCAGCCTTAGGAATTTCTTTATAGAAAACACAGACTAAGTCACTCTCCAAATAACAGGTTTGGTTTTTCTTCTTTTTCTTTTTAAAACAATACATTCAAGTGAATGTTTATATTAACATTATTAAATTGATATACAGGTGGAAGGAAGATTGATGACAAAATGTTTACCTGTGATATTAATAGTAAATGTCATAAAACATTTGCTAAACACATAACTTGTTAGGATTTTATTTTAACTATAATAAGTTATGTTACATACACTTTTTTGTTTCTTTTTTTAAAATACTTTTATTTCAGCATATTTTGAAGGTACAAATGTTTAGGTTACATATATTGCCTTTGTCCCACCCAAGTCAGAGCTTCAAGCATGTCCATCCCTCAGACAGTAGGCAAAGAATTTATGAAGAAGACCCCAAAGGCAATCACAGTAACAACAAAAATAAATGATCAAATTAAAAACCTTCTGCAGAGCCAAGGAAACTATCACAAGAACAAACAGACAACCTACAGAATGGGCAAAAATATTGGCATATTACACATCCTATAAAGAGCTGATAACTAGAACCTATATAGAACTCAGGAAAATCAGTGAGAAAAAAATCAAACAACCCTATCAAAAAGTGGACAAATGATATGAACAGAAATTTTTCAAAAGAAGATAGACTAATGGCCAAGAAACATGAAAAAATGCTCAATATCTCTAATCATCAGGGAAATGTTTCTTAAAATGAACCATCAGTGAATTTTGATTACTGTTCAATTTTAGCTGAGCCATTGAAAAATGACACGGCAGAGGTTGGGTTATGTAGAGCTGGGGTCCATAGATGCTTTATCATGCTTTATCAAAAAATTCATGTTTCTATTAGGCACTTTCCCAAAACAACCAAAATTTGGATTAATATATCATTCACTAACTAACTTCTGTGAAACAATAGTATTGAAAACCACTCTTGAGAGAAAGGAAGAGAGAGAAAAAAAATATCTTCCATGATTCATTCCAGTAAATAGATCAATATAAAGCTATAATCTTTATGTGAAGGTTGGTGGTTAGCCAAAAAACAAAACAAACGGTCTGGCTAGTTATTATGGAAACTGCTTGAAAATTGCAAATTCCCTAAATTTATAGCTCCTGCTGTTTCTATATCATTTTGCAATTTACAGCTCAACAGAAAATGCTGTTGCTTGACAGAGACAGTTGC
>NW_012150807.1:642647-642960 GCF_000956105.1 Propithecus coquereli
TTCCTTCTGCTTTGGCTCTGGAGAGACACTGTGCACAGAATAGAGACCCAGCTGACACACAGTCCCTGAGAAAAATGCATAATATTTTTGATTATTAATATGAAATAAATGTTTTTGTTGTAATCAATTGAGAGCTGGGTATTTTTTTTTTTTTGTCACTGTAGCAGTATTGGCAAAAATGTGAGAGATGGATTTTGGTAAGATTCTAAGGCTGTTATTTCGAAGATAAAAGAATGTAATGTTAATTTGGACTGAAATGCCCAATTTTTGCTCATTTTTTACTTACTTTGGAGTCAGTTTTTTTCTGGAATAG
>NW_012150807.1:643010-643407 GCF_000956105.1 Propithecus coquereli
TCTTGTCCCTACAATTTCAGAATTTCAATAATCTGTTGATGAGGTTGACAACCTTTTTCTGTAAAGGTCAGACAGTGACGTTTTTGGACTTTTTGTGCCATATGGTCTGTCCCAACTATTCAACTCTGCTTCAGTAGTACAAAAACATTCATAGACAATAGGTAAATGATGGGTACAGTTCCATTCCAATAAACCTTAAGTTATAAAAACAGGCTATAATTTTGTTTAGTCTATAAAATAAAGTACTTAGGTATCAGAACCCGCTTCACTAGTATTTTGGATATTTACTTCAAATAGCCTTTGTATGAATAGGAGTAGGGATATATTATAATATATATTGTGCATTCATTTTTGTTGCCCTATATCTGGACTCTCTTCCTGTTTGGATTATCCTCCA
>NW_012150807.1:648986-650430 GCF_000956105.1 Propithecus coquereli
AGCTAGCACACTCTAGAGTACCATCTAAGTACAAGTAGTTAGTATTAAATAGTGTCCTCCTCTCGATGATGTGCCAAGTAGACATTAATTGTTCACTTTAGAGTTTTACATGAAGCGACTACTGTCTTCTCATGTGAAATCACTTCTATGAAACACTCAATATTTAGCAGTAAAACAAGGATGTAATGCTTTTCAGGTCAGAAAATTTCTTTAACTGAATCTGTGAATTCCTTGTTCTTAGTGCTGGCTCCTCTTCAAGGTGCTTAGGTTGCAACAGAAGCAGAAGTAGCATTTGTTGTGTTTTCTAGCTGATTTCAGGTAATTTCTCATCATAGTGCCACTATCAAAATCTTACCACATCCACCGTACTTTCAGTTAGTGGCTTTCTTCATTGACTTGTTGCTGATCTTGATGTTCTGATTTTCTCGTTTAGGTTAGGTCGCAATCACATTATTATTTTTTTAATCAGCATCTGTCTTTTCCACTTCAGAGCTTGAGGCAGATGATATTTCCCAAAGATGTGAATGCACGTGCACACATACGCAGAGTTAAGTCAATGGTTCGAATGATTTTTTGACTTCACAGTGGTGTCAAAGTGATGCACATTTAGTAAGCTCCTTGGCTTACAATGGGGTTGCATGCAGAAAACCCATCGTAAGCTGAGAATATTTTAAGTTGAAAATGCATTTCCCAATTACTATATTTTCAATTTAAGATGGGTTTATTGAGATGATAATACCATCACAAGTCAATAAATATCTATCTACCTATCTATCTATGCCCCATCTCTCTTATTCTTATGATTCATGTTTGTACTTTTCTGTTGGAGAGCTATATTTTCTGTCCTTGGAATGGGCAGACTTTGTAACTGCTTTGACCAATATATTGTGATGGAAGTGATGATATATCATTTCTAAGGCTTCTGTCTGCCTGTCTTTTGGACAAATGTTTGAGGAGCCCTGAGTTGGCATATAGGAAATGTGTCTACTCCCAACACACTGTGCTGGAGAAACCACAAGAAGAGTCAACGTAGATATAAAGAAGGCTGCCTGAGGAAATCCAGGTGTTACATCTTCCAGGTGTTCTCACATAGTCTTTCTCATCATGCCTTCAGAACATTCCAGCCCCATTCTCCAAGCCACCTCAGGTAATGCTTAGTACAGCAGAAATAACTTGCTATGAGCAAAATAAATGTTATTTTAAACCACTAAGCTTTTGGACAACTTGTTATACAGCTCTGATAACTGGGATAGGGCTCTTCAAAAATTAATTGCCAGGACGGCAAAGAGTGGAGGAAGTAGAGATTGTATTTATGTACATGCACATATATCAAAACTACAAAAATATGGATACTAGAAATTGATACTCCTACTACTCATTCTAATTCTTTTAAGCCTATCTCAAAGAAATTTCACATAAAGAAAATTAATGGCTCCACATACAC
>NW_012150807.1:653740-654966 GCF_000956105.1 Propithecus coquereli
ACTTATGTTTGTTTTTGTTTGTGTCTTATTGTCAGTGGACAATAATTTGCTTTGTTATCATTTAATTAGATGATTATAATAATACTTTAGTTGGACATCGTGCTGTGGAATAAACAGAAAATGGCTTGTTTTTGAATCAGGGATTTTAAAATTATTGTCTGTATGCATGGCTGGATTCCACAAATGCATTCAAATGTAGCAACTATAGAGGGAGAGACACCATATAAAGATATCCTTTGGTATAATGCCATCCATGCAAAGGCATCCATAGGAACTCGGCTTATAGTAAATGGACAAATTGGGAGGGGGAGAAGAAAACATTTGAAATGGGGAGTAATTCATCTATACTTGGTTTTTCTGTGCATAAAAAGCAATCTATGTTTTGATATATTTTCAGATTTGATAACATGTAAACAAGGAGATCAACAAACCTTGGTTCTATTCCTGAAATAGTTATAAATCTTATATTTGACACATAAGAAAATATTGAAAATGAAGCTTGAACTGCTTCAAGAAAAGCTTGTCATCATTATCACCACAGTTTTTTCTTTATTAATATGAATGTATTAGGTGCTTAATCAATGCTTAATGTTGAATGAATCATTAATGAAACATACTTAATACAATACAGCTACTTCTAGACATAAGTGAGAGACACTGTATGCCTACTAGCTGAATTACTAAGGTTACAGATTACATTTGTTAAATATCTTTAAAATATTTTCTCTGATTATCTTGCATAAACCAGGAAATCTGCTCACACTTTAGGCAGCTATATACTGACAACCGGAAAGACAAAGGAGACTTCGTAACAACTTTTAGTTCAAATGATGACACTAATTAATATATTCAGATATGGACTTAAGGACCAGTTCCGAAAGGTTCCTTGGGTATTAAGACATTTAAGATTTTTGTTGTCACACTGTTGTTTGTTATTCTCAAGTCCAGCACATTAGAAGTTTCATTTGTTCTCTAATAGACTGGCAATATTGATGCTTCACACTTTGTATTTTCTAAGATTTATTTTTTACCCAATTTTTTACTTTTCAGCACAAAAGAATAAAAAAGTGAGATTATTGCATATAAAAGAGAGTCCAGCTTAAAATGTCATGTGCATGTTTGATTTTTCTACTGTAATTAGCCCTGTTTTTCTTCTATGAACTATTATTTATGTTTATTTTTAATGAATTTACAAGTGATAGATATTATATGATTTAGAATAGAGA
>NW_012150807.1:655016-655912 GCF_000956105.1 Propithecus coquereli
CACATCTTTGCAACTGTGAATTGTGCTGCTATAAACATTCAAGTGCAGATGTCTTTTTGATAAAGTGACTTCTTTTCCTCTGGATAAATACCCAGTAGTGGGATCAAATGGTAGATCTACTTTTAGTGTTAGCAGGAGAGAGAATGATGAGTAGTTGTATTTGATAAGTCTTTTTGAGATAATTCCTACAGATTTTGCTTACTGAATATGATAATGGAAGAACAAATGAACAAACCTATAACTTTAGGCTTTAGCTTGAGCAAATTGGTTAATTGAAGTAGTATTTCTTGACTTAGTAAAGATAGTAAAGAAATAGGTTGAAGGGAAAGACAAAAATAACTAATTTCATTTGGATTATGTTAAATTGAACCATTTATTAAGCAACCAAGTAACCTCCATATCAACCAGGTAGTTGGATATTACATTCTGCTCTTTCGTGGAAAGGTCATTGATAGAGATCTTAATTTAACATACATTAGTGTGTAGATGACATTGTAAGCCACAAATCACCTAGGGAGCAAATAAAAAGAGAAAAGAAGAAAAGTCTGAGAAATTAGTCCTGAGACACTCCAACATTTTGGAAGCTAGAAAGATGAAGAGGAGATAAAATGGAGACAGAGAGAGAAAACCAATGAGAAAGAGGGAAAATAGGGAGAATTTGTTGTCCCTGTAGCCCAGAGAATTAAAGCATTTCATGAAAAAAGACTGAGCAACTATTTCAAAATTCATATTCTCTATGATTTGCAATTATATTCGTAGACAAATAAATGTATTTACTCATATTCCACAGCTGTCTCTTTCACTTATGTTTGTTTTTGTTTGTGTCTTATTGTCAGTGGACAATAATTTGCTTTGTTATCATTTAATTAGATGATTATAATAATACTTTAGTTGGA
>NW_012150807.1:657777-658176 GCF_000956105.1 Propithecus coquereli
TAAGTCAAACTTTTATCTGTATGTAAAAATATATTGAAAATCAAATCAAGACCTTGCTATCCCTTAAAATGCTATTTAAACCACAGAACTATAGAACTAGATCACAGAATCTTACAAGTGCTTCATTTCTGATTGTTTATACTTACTTATAATGAAGTTTTTACAATTCATTGGTTATTCAGCACCTAGAACATCAATTCTATTTAGAATATCTTCTTTGTTATAGTGTGTTGTCATGTTTTTTTTGCCACTATTTACCTATTAGGTATTGCATACTTCAGTGACTTTGTCATACTTTATATATTATTTAGAGTTTTCATGTTTCATTCAAATTATTTAGTGGCATGGAATTTAATTTTGACATTTTACCCTATTTTTCCTATATTTTTAGGCAAAAAT
>NW_012150807.1:659461-660265 GCF_000956105.1 Propithecus coquereli
CTTTTAGACTTATTTAGTGTGACATATTTTCTTTATGTATACTATATATTACTGGATTTAATTTATTCATATTTTCTTAAAGATTATCACATCTATAACCATGAGGGATATTGTTTCTAATTTCATGTTCTTCTAAGCTACTTTGTTGGTTTTGAAATCAAGTTTGTGCTTTCTTCATAAAAAGAGAATATCTTTCCTCTATTTCTGAACCCTGTAAAAGTTTGTGCAAAGTTAGCGTTATTTACCCCACAGATATTTGGAAGAATTCACTGATGAAACTGAGTCTGGAGATTTTTCTGTGGGAATGATGTGAATAACAATCTCAATTTCTTCAATAGATATACAACTAGTAAGATTTCCTATTGCATCTGTCTCTTGTATTTTTCTAGGGATTTGTCCATGGCATCTTGACTGACAAATGTATTGGCATAAGTTGTTTTTAATATCCTCCAATTATCTAATTGATGTCTGTAGGAGCTGCAGTGAGATTCCCTTTTTCATTACTGTTATTGACAATTTATATATTTTCTTATTTTAATAAATTTTGCTAAGCATATTTGATTTTTTCATTTTTTAAAATTATATGCCTGTTTCTTATTTATTTTTGCTCTTTTATTATTAATTTTATCTATCTACATTTACTAGGTTTAAATTTCTGTTCCCAAAATGGAAGCCTTATGTCACTGACATTTAGCCTTACTTACTATGTGTAACTAAGGATATAAATTTTCCTCTGCATCCCATGTGTTAATATGTTGTATATTCATTTTCTTTCAATTAACCTTTTTTAATTTTCAGTTTTAG
>NW_012150807.1:662040-663703 GCF_000956105.1 Propithecus coquereli
GTGTGAAATTTGGCCGTGATGCCTTTCTTGCTCATTTTTATATGAAATTAATTTGTGTGAATTGTTAGAAGAAAGAAACAAGTCAGGATAGTTTTTCAGTCATCATTAAGGTTAAAAGATATGGTATATTTCTCTCTGTGATGACTTGACTCTTTTTTGCCCACCTACCTCTATTTTCTCTTTCTTTCATTTCTATTTTCTTCATATGTCTCAAATTTGAAATCAATATCTCCTGGTCTTTCTCAGTATAGGGCTTTGTTCTGGAAGATAGTTTCAGTTCCTTAATTTTGTTTCATCCCTGTCACAGACAAAGAGTGTATGTAGCTTGTGATAATCCCCGGGACATGGTGTTCATACTTTGTGAAATCCTTTCCTGTTGAGCGTGAGCACTAACTGTGAAGTGTTTCTAACCAATAGACTCTCACAAAAATGATGAGCTGTCATTCCTGTGATTATGTCACATTATTTAGAACTCCATCTTGCTAGCAGACTTGCTCTAGAGACTTTCTGCTCTACCTGGTAGAAAGCAAGGTGCTGTCATTCGGGACCCAGGTGGCAAGGACTTAGGGTGGCTTCCATAAGACAGACAATGAGAAGCCAGGATACTCAGCTTTACACCTGAGTAAATGAATTCTACCAACAACCTGAGTAAGCTTAGAAGCAATTCTTCCCCAGTAGAGGCTCCAGATGAGAAAGCAGACTGGTTGGCATCTTGATAGCAGTCTTCTGAGACCATAAATAGTGAACCCAGGTAGGTCATGTCCAGACTTTTGACAGATAGGAAATGTGAGTTGACGAATGTGTTGTTTTAAGCCTCTAATTTTGTGATAATTTTCTATGCAGCAGTAGAAAACTAATGTAAGCCCCTTCAGATCCTGTTTCAGAACCCTGCAAGTTGCCTATAGATGTGTAAAGCCCGAGTTTCAGCTTCTATTCTCCAATAATTGGGCATTTGCACTCTCTGGTTTAGTACACTTGACAATTTTTCATATTCCTTGATTCTCAACTCTGGCAGACACCCTTTTTCTCCTCTTGCTGATATAATGCATTCCTTTAATCCATAGGTGATTTTTCTCTATCCATTGGGGATTGGAGTTTATATGGGTACCTTTTCAATTATTTTTGTTTTTTAAGTTATGTATAGATTTTTTGCTTATATTTTCATTTTGCCCTGTCTGTTCTATAAAGGGATTCAAGGAGATTAAAAACTATGTTACATTGTCATCTTCCAAAAATTTCTGTATCACATTTTTAAAATTTACTGGATCTTTCCAAATTGCTTTCCAAACTGGTATACTCTTTAGATCCATAGAAAATAGTTTCAATTACTCAACATTCTTGGCAGCAGTGGGAATTGTCAGCTTTTAATATTTTTGTCAGTTTGCTAGATTCGATACAGTGTCTAACTGTGGTTATGTTTGCATTTCCTTGGCTACTCTATGATTCTTTCTTTTTAAAAAATTTTACATATTACTTTTTCATAAGATTTGCTCTTTTTAGGGGGCCAGATGTGTTTTATTGATCTTAATAATTATGTATTTTGGAAACCTATTTTTTATTTTTGTATTCATTTCAAATATCCTTGCTTAGTCCTCAGCTTCTGTATTCATGTTTAATAAAATATTTTATGCAGAAGAGTTATTATAATATAGTTAAATTTATT
>NW_012150807.1:663753-664238 GCF_000956105.1 Propithecus coquereli
ATATATTCATTATTGCTATTGTTCATTGTAATCTATATGCTTAACGAATTTTTTGATTTATTATCCTTCCTGCTATTGTGATGAGTATATTAAGGTCTCTTTATTGTGGATGTTTGAATATCTCTCTTTTTAGTTTTGTCAATTATTGATTTTTGTAGTTTAAAGTAATGTTATTGGGTATAATATTATTTAGGTTTATGATGCATTTCTTCTAAATTTTTCCTTTGCATTGTGATATGTACCTTTTCTATACTCATTTCTTTCTCTAAGTCCTTTAATCTGTTCAGTTATATTTACTTTTTTTTTTATTTCAGCATATTATGGGGGTACAGATGTTTAGGTTACGTATGTTGCCCTTGCCCCCCCTCAAGTCCGAGTTTCAAATATGTGCATCCTTCGGGTGGTACGCATTGCACTCTTTGTGTATGCAAATACCCGTCCCCTCCTCCCTCCTCCCCCCTGCCCCCTCCCCCCTGCCCAACATC
>NW_012150807.1:675528-676097 GCF_000956105.1 Propithecus coquereli
CACATTATCCATGGTCTCTTTTAACATCTGGCATTGTCCAATGTCATAGTTTTTACCAATAAAAAATTATACAATAAAATGTGTTTAAAATGATTATTTACCATGGCCTTCATTTGCAATATCCAAACTATTAATAATTAAAAGATTTTGAAATTCATTCAGTTCCTTTCATTCTCTCTTCTTTGAGGATTAAATCCTTCAACAAGGATTATATCAAGAATATATGCATAGGACTAGTCTCATGCATAATTACTTCAGTATGTTTTATATTAAAATGTATATTAAATTCACTCCCTTGAGCCAGGTTTGAGATTACACATTGTTTATTAAATGAGTCCAGGACAGCATGGAGTGATTATTTCACTAAAATTTTACAAATTATATTAATTCCCACCTTTACCACATTTGGCAACACTTTGCTGGTTCAAGAGCAATAATGAGGGACCAGATTGCTCACAATATTTTAATAACTTGCCCAAGGTTACATAATTAGAGTGTAGATGAAAAATTTGATCTCACATGGCTAATGTAATGCTTCTTTGGCATTTTACAATAAAATCCTTTTGACC
>NW_012150807.1:677877-679893 GCF_000956105.1 Propithecus coquereli
AAGTCCATACTTCACTTAGATTTTCTTAGTTTTCAGCTAATGTTCTTTATGTGTTTCAGAATATCACATCACATTTCTTAGTCATGTCTCCCTGGACCTCTCTTAGCTGTGGCAATTCCTGACTTTCCTTGTTTTTGATGACTTTGAGAATTTTGAGGAGTACTGGTTAGGTATTTTATAAAAGGTCCCCCAATTAAGATTTGTCTCATGTTTTTTTTCATGATGAGAATGGGATTAAAATGCCATTTTCATCATCTCATGTGTTAAAGGTACATACTGTCAAAAGACTTATCAATGTCGATTTTGACCTTGATCATCTGGCTGAGGTAGTACTTGTCAGATTTCTCTACCTTTAAGTTACTCTTTCTAAACCCATTCCATACCATAATATTTGAATGGAAATCATTGTTGCACCACTGTGCAGCTATATTAAGCACCATGTTAAGCACTATATTAAGCTAAATATGATTTAGTATTGATGTGTTCCCCCCAAATCCATTACTATATAGTTCATTCTAAACTCCTCCCCTTGTTTGTCTGTAAACTTCGGCTCTGTGAGATGCCTTACTCCCACCATTCACCACCCATTTAATTAATTGTTCAATTCTAGTATATATGTATATCAGTATCAAAACTGTTAACCTCATACATCATGGGAAAGAATTTCATAAATCATAGTGATTATTTACAGTTTTTGTCACTTTTTTTTTTTTTTTGCTCCAGTCTTACAAATTCTATGAACTCCTAAAGATATCTAAGCTGGTATCTATTTTTCCTAAACACTTCAGTGAAGCTGTTTTATACATTTATAAGACAGATTGATTTGTTACATTCTTCATTACATCCTGGAGTCCTTGGATCTCCAAAATGATTTTTAACTCGTATATATTAAGGTTCACTCTTTAGGCTGTAAAGTTCTATGGCCCTAGGCAAATACATACTTGTATATAACCATCACTACAGTACTGTGCAGAATAGTTTCACCACCCTAAAAAGTCCCTTGCACTTTACCTATTCAAATTTTCCTTCCTTCCACCAGACCTCTTGCAACTACTGATGTTTTTACCATCTATACAGTTTTCCTTTTCCAAAATGTCATATATTTGGGATCATACAGTATGTAGCCTTTATAGGCTTGCTTCTTTCACTTAGTGATATGCATTTTACATTCATCAATGCATTCTTGTGTCTTGATAGCTCATTTATTTTATCCCTGACGAGTAATCCGTTGTATGAATGTTGTACAGTTTATCCATTTACCTATTGACAGACATGTCAGTCTTTTCCAGTTTTTGGCAATCACAGATAAAGCTGCTATGAACATTCATGTGTAGTTTTTCTGTAGACATACGTTTCAAATCAGTTGTATAAATACATATAAGTGCTATTTCTGCCTGTGTGCTAAGACTATGTTTAGCTTGATGATAAACTGCCAAACTGTCTCCCAAAGTGGCTGTACCATTTTGCATTCTGACTAGCAATAAATGATATTTTCTGTTTTTCTGCATTCTTACCAGCTATTTATATATTCAAATTTTTGGATTTTAGCTATTCTAATAGGTATGTAGTGGTACCTCCTTATTTTAGTTTGCAATTCCTAAATGATAATGATGTTGAGCATCTTTTCATATGTTTATTTGCCATCTGTGTATCTTCTTTGATAAGATATCCATTTGGATATTTTTCCAATTTTTAAATTGAGTTGTTTGTTTTTTATTGTTGAATTTTAGAAGTTCTTGCATACTTTGAATAAAAGTCTTTTATCATATTTGTGTTTTGCAAATATTTTCTCTCAGTTTGTGGATTGTCTTTTTATTTACTTACAAGTGTATTTCACAGAGCAGACATTTGTAATTGTAATAAAGTCAGCTCATCCATTCTTTCCTCCATAGGTAGTATTAATATTGTTATTATATCTAAAACTCATCACCAACCAAAAGGCTACCTCATTTTTCTCCTATACTCTAGAAGTTTTACAGATTTTTTTTTTTACATTGTAGGTCTGTGGTCCATATT
>NW_012150807.1:681998-685275 GCF_000956105.1 Propithecus coquereli
TATTGTTTTTCCCTTTTCCTAGTCTCCCGAAAAGAACTTTACCAAACAATGCCAGGTTTTCATAGTGGAGAATCTTGATGTGGTGCAGTAGTGACTCTGCTGTCTTGAGCCTGAATGCAGTGTTGTTTACTATGCAACTTGAGCATATTGAGGAAAATGATAAAAGTTCCATATTTGTATATAGGCAGTGCATTAATTATTGAAATCCATGGAAAATTCATAAACTATATTTGAGCAATTAAGTTTATAAATTACTCTTTTTATGTCCAAGAAAAAATGGAGAGTAAAATATGATTAAAACCCAGAAATTAATATGTATCTTTCAGCTATTTCAAATTTGATGATACATAACCATTGAGAAAATTTAAATGATACAGACACATAAAATTAAAAATAAAAATAATTTATAAATTTTACAAACTAGCGCCAATAATTTATAATACTTATTGTAAGAATGAAATCTTACTGAGAATATGAAGTGATTTTTTTGTATTAATAAATTTCTGAGATCCTCTATAGTGAATTAAAATATTGTGGAATGTGGAGGAAATATTTGTATGTTTCTGCTCAGTTAAGAATTCTTTTTTCTGAACAAATTTTACTGACAGGCTGAGAGAGAAGTCTTAGAAGTTAAACTATAACTGAGTATCTATTCGGTGAGAACTCTATAGAGATTCACTACTCCAGAGGTATGTGTTTATATTCAAGTTGAGATGACAACTGAAGCCATTTTGATATCCCCTAGATTGTAAGCTAGAGACACTAGTCTCATTTTTCCAAGGTTAATAAACCAGAATCCATACCAAAATAAATTTGTTTACATTAGGGAGCGAAAGCTTTCTCTGTCTTTCTCAGTAAGGGAGAAGGGACAGCTGTTCCTTTCCTATTCAAGACTCACATTAATATTTTCAGTGTTGTTTGTCTATAGTACAAATTCAGATATATATATAGTGACATCTGGCTCTCATAACTTCACATAAAGGGGAAATTTGGACATGGAGAACTGGAAAGGTTATTTACTACAAGTAAATAATAATCTATTCTGCTCTAAAAATCTGTGTTTGCATTTAAATACATATATGTATAAAACATGTGTATCTTAACAGAGCTAAGTTTTGGTAAAATTTGGACTTAACTATTGTTTTCTGTCAGAGAAACTACTTGTTTCTAATATCCAATTAATTATAGTGCGAGCGAGAATGTGTGTGACTAAGAAATAAATTACAGAAACATCCTGACTCCCAATTTACTACTATATAGATGCTTTTCTCTCCTGTATACCATAAAAAGGTAGAATCATATACCAAATATGGTCTTGAAGCAATATCAAATTATATGACTACTAAGCTCATTTCCCTCATCTAAACTAAAATTTTTCTTATTCATTCTGAATTCCCTTTCACAATCAAAAGCATTAGCACTCACCTAATCAATCAACCTAGAAACAGAGTAGTCAACTTTGTTCCTGGAGAACTTTAATTCTCCTAAGTGTCTGTGGGTAATTGAAGGTGTCTAGTAATTTTTTGATAAATTTTCATTCAGAGTGTGATTCTGAGGTATGCTCTGTATCTTCTTTGATCAATGGGAAACAATGAGAAACAGCAGAAACAATGCTATGCCAATTTCTGGCTTAGACCAGCAGCTTTCTCCTCCTTGGATCCCTGTGTCTCCATGTAAGAAGCCCAACTACCTTCCTGCAGAGATATTGTGAGGTCAGGAGAGCACATAGAAAGGGAGAGAGCCCCCTAGTAAAGCCCAGTTTTTCTGCCATCACAAACAAGGGACAAGGCATGTGAGAGAAGTCATATTGGACTCTCCAGACTATAACATGCACAACTGAATACAACTAAGTGATACCACTCAATACACATGAAACAGAAAAATCATTCAGGTGAGAACTTCCATAATGTTTGGCCTACAAAATACTGAGCTACAATAAAATTATTGTTGTTTTAAGTCGTTAAATTTTGGGGGTAGTTTATTACACAGTAGTGAATAGTTTACTCTTATTTTTTTTCCCAGAAGTCACCAAGTAGATACACAAGCCCTGCATTAGTAATCTATTGTTGCATGACATATTACTCCTAAACTTAACGTCTTAAAAAAAACCAGTATTATCTCATTATGTCTATCGATCAGGATTCCAGGTGTGGGTTGTTAGGTGGGTCCTGAGACTGGATCTTTTGAATTCTGTAATTGTGTTGACTTGGGCCAAGGTCATTTTAAGACTTGACTGGTGGTAGATCCCTTCGAAGTTTCTTTAAAAGATTGTTCACAGGATTCAATTCCTTAGTGATTGTTGAACTGATAGTCTCTGTTCCTCATAAGCCTATGGTACAATGTTTTTCTCGATTTTTTTACCAAATAGGCATCAGCCAAATCAAGTAGTTTACATTGGCTTCATTAAAGCAAGGAAAAGAGTAAACAAGAAAGAATGAAAGAGAATTGACTCCGGAAGTATGAGAGTCTCAGTTTGTTGTAACCTAATCTCAGAAGTGCCATCCCATTATCTTTACTGCATTTTAGTCCTTAGAAGGAAGCTACTAGGTCCAGCCCACACCCAAGGGTATTGTATCACACAGGGAATGAAGACCAGGAGGCAGTGATCATTGAGATTACAAAAGTATACAAAGGGCTTTAGCCCCTCTTAGGTCACAAAATTATTCGTGAAAGTTGAGTTCCATAAATAATCTGGGATGTTCTATGGCTTCTCAGATTAAGTATTCAATTTATACCAATAATCACTCTGGGATGTATTTTATCTCTCTTAATAAGGGTTTCATTCCTTGTGTTTTTAAAAAATCTATTGTAATTTTAAAAGAAATCCTTGTGCATAAATGCTCAATAACTGAATGCACAAAGAAAAGAAAATTGCACACCATTCAGATGTATATTGTTAGTCATCGGATATGTTTAGATTTAAATGACACTTTTCATATAAATTGAAATGACTAAAAGAAATTTCTGGATTCATTAACTTTGATATGTATGCATGCTCACTATCTACACTTACCCTTGAGTTATCATATCCCACCTGTATAGACATGATTTAATCATCTGCTCTCAAGCCAGGCTACTTGTGTTCCAAGCTGGCTATGCATTTAACAGGCTTCGTGAATTTGGCTAGTTATTTTTCTATGTTTTATCTCTGTTTTACATAATTACATAATAATGGCTATGCTTTTTTATCCTTTCTATTAATATTTCACATCCCATGTTAACAACTCACAGTCAATATATCAACAAATCCCACTGTTAGTAACTGAAAATATATTCT
>NW_012150807.1:685325-687124 GCF_000956105.1 Propithecus coquereli
ATGTGTATGTATAATTATTCTAACACCATTTTAAAGAGACAGACTATCCTTTCTCTATTGAATTACCTTTGGGCTCAATTTTTCACTATTTCCTTAGGAATTCTTTCATAAATTGTCAAGGAAGTTCTTCTCTATTTCTAGTTTCTGAGAGTTTTTATCATGAATTGGTGTTGGGTTTTGGCAAATGCTTTTTCTGTTTCACTTGGTATGATTATACATTTTTTCTTTTTTATAATCTGTTGATATTGTGAATTTTATTGATTAAATTTTGAGAATACAAAACATAATCCTTGTCCCCTTAACTCTTACAGTCAAGTACAGGACTGAATTATATAAGAAATATGCTACATCTGCAGCATTTTTGTATTCTAAAGTCAAACATATGTTTTTTAGTACCTTTAAGTACTCATTAGATGTTTGATCAATGAATCAATGTATTGAATAAGACTTATCTTTTGGCAATATAAATTTAACACACTCTTCTAATCTTCCTTTAAGGGTACAGATTTTTTATATTGCAGTATTTGGGCCAACAGTTAGAATACCCTGTTAGATCTCCTACGGATTATACAGGATAAACTGGGTAGTGTGACTTCAGATCTAAAGGATCAATAGGCTGTCATCTCATCTCTAATATAACTTTGCTTTGAAGAGTTCAGTTTAACTAGGATTGGTAAATTTTTTTCTTTGCTTTGTATGTTTGATTTGGGCTGTTATTTTAATAGACATTTCTAATTTTTTTGCATTGAGTTTTAGATCTCTTTTCTTATATGCTCTTACCTTGTTCATGGATTTTGAGGATGCTTTAAAAACCTGAAAGAGAAAATGAAATATTGGTATAGCTCTCTCATAATATAAGATATTTGGAAAGATAGCCTAAGCTGATGAGGAAAAACTGTTGGAATGGTGTGAAATCAACTGCTACCAAATGAAATTGGTAAAGGGAGGAGTAAGAACCACCCTGAGTCCTGGAAAGGAAGTGAAGCATGATGGAAGTTGATGGAAGGTAATGGAGAAAAGAAGGGCATTAGCCAAACATTACCAAGGTGATTACCACACTTTGGTGAAAATCGTTCAGTGGAAACACTTTTCCCCATCTATTTCAATTTTCCATGCAATTGATCATCTGACAGCTGTAGTATAGCTTCCCAAGTTCTTTACTGAAGAGAAAAGATTTCTGAAAGATTTCAAAAGCATATTAGTAAGGGTCAAGTAACAGGAAATTAAAATTGCTTTGCTATTAATCTATAAAAATAATGCTTGAGCATGTATGATTTCTATTTAAAACAAGTTTAGAGCTGTCCCTCTCCTTATTTTAGGGTCCATGTGCAGTATTGGGATTATGTTTGTAGTCCTCTGCCTACACAATTTTAGATAAAGCCCCACCATTTATGATGAAAATTAAGATATGCAAAAGATATACTCAGTTTTGTAAAAAATCAGTAAGAAAAATTGGAAAAGCTACTCTCAGGCAAGGGCAACTGATGGATTGTTGTTTTTTGTTTTTTGTTTTTTTTTTTTTGCATAAGAGGGGCTGAATTTATCTGTCATGTAATATCCTTTGATGAAGTGTGAAGTTATATTGGGAGCTTTGTACACCAAAGACATAGACCATAACTGTGTCTCATTACTTCTAGGATTGGTCACATATGATGAATAATTACTTAGGCTCTGAACATTGTCATCTAGTACTTGATACATGGCTGGATCAAATAAATAATACTTTAAAGGATGCTCTTATATTAATGTTGATAAAATTCAATTATTATGTTCTGCAAGATCTTTGGCAAGAACACATG
>NW_012150807.1:688228-690243 GCF_000956105.1 Propithecus coquereli
ACAGATACAAGGGAAGAACATTCCAAACAGAGGTATAGCCATTTGCAAAAGCTTAATGTTGAGATAAAGTTAAGCTAATAGTTCACTATAATCAATCCAAGCCTGATGTGGAAACCAAAAAAAAAAAAAAAGAAAAAGTTCATGTTCAACATTCCTAATGCTTTGTAAGACTTTTGAGGAATGGAGATGCCAGGATAATCAGTTGAAATCTGATTTAGAGTTCATATTTCATCATGTTCTCAGATCATTAAAATTGATCTGAGCATGCCTTTTTCTTCAGTGCCATTGTGAGCTTTGCCCTTAAGTTAAAAAATATGTAATGGATGTATTCCCTAAAAATAAGTGAGGGAAAAATCCCCATATATTTTTTTACATTGGCAGTTTGGTTTTATCAGGTGTATATATTAGTCAAGGAGGGAAAAAAAATAAAACTAGACTCCACATTGTAATGAAAAGTGTTGAAAACAGTCGTGGTCATTTTTTGCACTCTGTCGTAGCTCCTAAACAGAGATCACTTAAGTACTGAGGTGGCCCCATAGTAAAAAAAATCTGTATGTTTTCTGCTTCTTAGGAAGAATTCCATAATGTTTTTGCTTTTGTTTTGCTATTACTATTGCAATGTAGGATCCTAATTGCCACTGCCTAAATCTGTGAGGTATAAGAATTACTAGAGAAGCAATAAAGGTGATGCCCCTCTGCTTTCTATGATGCTCATAGGAAGGAAATTTACTGACTTTCATGGTGTTATTTAAAAAAATAAATCATTTTTCATCTAATTGCCTTTTTCTATGGCTGTCGCCAAGTTCTCAATTCCAAATGGATAACTGATTAAAGCAATAAAGGCTAAAATTTCCCACTCGCAATAACGGCTGTATCTTTTAAAAAGTGATGTTTGTCTCATGTACAAATGTAATAAAAGTCTGTCTTATTTTTGTGAAAATATATTTATTTGTCTTATGTACGATATATGATGTTAAGTCTTTGCACTATTATTTTTGAAAACATTTTCTCAGTTTTGGATTTCTGACATTGCACTATTTATTTTTGAGTATGTATGTGTTTTTCATTAATTTATTCTCTAATTATTTACTTTTCATCTAATTTGCTCATTTATATATCATATCTTTTTGATTATTTTATGTCATCACTTTTGTTGACTAGTTCTTTAAAAATTAAATCAGTACTCCTTGGTCTGATGTTTAAGGCATGCAATAATATCAACATACTCTGTGATTAAGATTTATTTTCAGTGTTACATGTTAATTTATGTTACCACCAACTTGTTATTTTTAAAGGAATCTTTCATGAGATTATTTTCTAAAATAAAAAAGTATTCAAATTGTAACTGCATAGTTCGGATCATTTCTAGAATTAAACATGCCCATGTAACACTACTCTGTTCAAGAAATGCTACATTCCAAACATTATAAGCACATCAGAATAGAAGAGGTGAGACACAAAGAGGTTGTAGTATATGATATGTTCAGTGACTGAAATAGGCAAAACTATTTTATTAATGTTAGAGGTTATCTTTGGGAGGAAAAGGTATTGACTGGATATGTATATACACCCACACACAATTTCCTTGCTTGTGGGTTTATTTTTTTATTTTTAGAAATTGACCTTGACATCTTTAATTGACATACATGGAAACTGAGTCCCAAGAAGGCAACCACCCAGTCACACAGCAAATTACACTTACATATATATGTGTCTGTGTGTGTGTGTGTGTGTGTGTGTGAGAAATGTTAGAGTGTATAAAAATCAGTTGGGAGACACCACATGTATTCACTGCTAAATAAGAACTAATCGATCAACACTTACACACACATGTGGAAATAACATTCATTGGAAATCAAGCAGGTGGGAGAGGGGAGAAGGGGATGGGTAAATTCACACCTAATGCATTCACCATCTGGGGAATGGGCACTCTTATAACTTTGACTCAAACAGTACGAAAGCAATTTATGTAACCAAAACATTTCTACCCCTTTAATATTCTGAAATAAAAGAAA
>NW_012150807.1:690293-691695 GCF_000956105.1 Propithecus coquereli
ATAATGGCAGTGGCTTTTTGTCCTTTTTATCCATATTTCTCATTGCCCATAGAGAATATTGGGATTCATAACAGAATAACACGTTTGGAATGTAAATTTGTATAAGCTGTGCTAATGCAATAGTTAGAGAAGCCATGCCCTAATATATAATAATATGGTACAGCATTTGTAAAAATGCCTATGATTCTTATATGAAGATAGCTTAGAACATTATATAGGTGATATGGCTTTTGAGATCTATTGAGGCATCGATATTAACAATATCATTTAAATTGTGCACAATGTAAATGAAAGTTCTATTCTTCTTGCTCTGTTTGCTTTTTAATGGCACTAATATGTATTAGTCAATCTAGCCTACCTTTTATATTTTTCAAGTGATATGAAAATCTTTAATTTTCCTTAGTATTTTAGAAAGAGATGATTAAGAACCACAGGTATCAAGTACCTTGCTCTCCAAGAATAATAAAGAATGATCATAAATTGACAAGTAAAGAAGGCTGATTAAAGGATATCCATAGATTTGATTAAACTTTCAAGATTAAATTTGATCTTGTATCTTTATGAAATTGGCATTGAAGAAAGAGCTCCCTTTTCTAGGGTATGATTTTACACAGTGTCATATAATTTTATATGCTATTTAAATATTGTTATTCAATAATACATCTCTGATTTTTAAAAAAAGGCTTGCACTGTAAGCATGTGGAAAAAATATTATCTGTATAATATAATTAATAGCCTGTCCAAAGATCAGTGATCAGGATGCATGCTGATATTTCAATCCTGAACACTCTATATTAAAGATGGACTGCTCAATATATCTTTCATGTAAGAAGTTTATGAGGTTCCTTAATAACTTAGCTGGTAGTGTAAGACCTCACCATGTGAAATACCTCGCAATGCTTCATTTCAGATATACGACAATGGCCCTGCAACACAGTGTGGCTAAAGAATGAGATAAGGTAGTTACATTCATGCTCTCACTAGTGATTGTGCAAGTGAAAATAATTACTTCTACTGTATTTTTGACCTTTTCTCCTGGTTAGTACTTGACTCTCCAATAAATGAAGTGGTATATATCTTGCACCAAACTATAATAACTGGTATGATAATGCCTTTTTAATTTCAAGTTACACAACCTTTAGAGTTCAGCAAGTCAAATGAACGAAATTTATCTAGAGGATTCGACTCAATTAGATACATCATAATCCATCTTCCAAAGCAATCAGCTCAAGACATTATTATAATTATGTAACTATAACATCAAATTACTGAAAACTCATAGTTTGTGTATCCAACCAAAACTTTATGTAATAAGGTCTCCTTCATTTTATAGATTCACTAACCCTCTGTTAAAAGGACAAAAATATTAACCTTCTAACAATAGGGCATAGTATTTTCGAAA
>NW_012150807.1:692430-698360 GCF_000956105.1 Propithecus coquereli
GAAAGCTAAAGTGATTCAGCTAAAATGATTCCATTTGAAATATCTGGCAAAGGGAATATTCCAACTAGCATTATTGTGAAGCAAGGTGCTATATATAGATTTAGGAAATTTAAGAGGAGGTGTCAACAACACTACGAAGTACTCTGTCATCAATGGTAGCACAGAGGAATGAAAATCATTGAGTTCAGTGGTAAGTGGAGAAATGTATAGAAAATTAAACTGTAGGAAATTAAATGACAAAGCAGATTTCATTATGTTGTATATTCTATGGAGAAGATGAGCTGTCTCTCTTTTACATTTATGTGCTCATTTAAAGCACATAACATTTGAAGGTATTATTACATTGTCTTTGGCATATTGCTAAGGAGAAGTCCATATAAATCTAATTGTTATTGCTCTGTATTTTATCTCTTTTTTTCCATGTTTCAAATTTGATTTTATAGTTCAAATTTTGTAATTACACCATGATTATACTATTCTCAACAATTACTCTAGGAATGCAATATTTGCTTTTAGTTTACTGTTTTTCTATGTAGTGGCATATCCAGTGGTTTCCACTTGGATCATCCTGCAATGTAGTTCTTACTCTGTGTGTCTGCGAGCGAATTGTCCATTCAGCCAGTTGCTGAGTAAGGCTATTTTCAACTCTTTATTCAGGAACTGGGGGAAAATCAAAAGGTATGCTTGTAGACCATTCAGATCCATTATAAAGTGGATTGACATCATGACTCTATCAATCACTTGACCTTTATAAGTTTTCTCTGTGACTTTAGATCACCAGGGTATTTAAAGTACCCAGGGACTATTGTAAATTTATAGCCTGTGACCAGACATCCTATTTTTTCTGGAATTTCCCTCAGCATAGTTATCGGTCATCATGTTAAATGATACAGATTACTTTAGAAAAGTTGAATAGGAATAAAGTATATACTATTGCAGTGCTGCAGGATCCTCCCTAAAGGTGATTCAGAGCCTTTATGTCACTCAAGTGGCTCTGCATATATGAATAAGCTCGAGACTAGAAATTCAGTGTGGGACACTGATTCACCATTTTGGTAATTCATGTTACATCTCTTCCACCAGGTCTAGATTTTTCTTTTAGTAAACAGATTGAGCAATATTTTACTAAACAGCCCATTGACAATAGCATCAATAGACCATAACATTACATATCATAATTTGCTCTGCTGCCTATTATTATAATGTTTTTACTTTATCTTAGGTTTGTGAATACTGTCACTTGAATTGCATGACTCCAGGATCTCATTACCCACTCAGGCCTCAGAAAGCTAATTCCAATACTGACATCTCCACCATAATCTTTGGTTTTCATAATATAGCAGTTATTATGTTTTCTACAAATGCTAGAGTTCTCTTTACTGATATATATTTTAATGCTGATAAGGATGTCTTATCAACACTCAAATTTACATTTTAGTGTGTGGTTGAACCTTTCACACATGACAAACATCCAAACTCCTAGCCTCCTAATTTTGAATAAATTCTTTTACATTATGGTCTTGTATCTTCATTTAATCTAAGCCACTATCATAAATACAGCTTGATCCAGTGTTGTGCTATTTCTTCCCTATTCTAATACTCTTGAAATCCATTCTCATACACGATCCCTAGGTTTTGACAACTCTTCTCCGAGGTAACTTTCACAAATTAAGTTTTCTGGGGGTATTCAAGAAAAGAGAGGCTAACCTCCACAACAGAGGAGGAAAGATTGCTTTTGTTAAAAGATCAAGTTATTTCAAATCATAAAAATCTTCCCAAATATACTCAATCCAATTTCAAGGCTCCCACTTTCTCTAGAAAAAATATTTTGATTTTCAGTAAAAGACTTGGAAATACTTTGAGTTCATGTGCTATAATTCTGCAAACCATAAGATCAAAATGTGTGTCTGGTTTTCAGATCACTGGTCCTATCGTTATTGTAGATAAAAAATCCCACCTAGGTAATAAAGCGATTATCTGGTCTCTAACTTGCCAATTTGAGTCCTTGAGTCTGTCATTTTCTTTTCATAAGCCCTTTAGTGCAGCAAAACTGGGTTATCTAAGTTGTACTTGTGTTCATCATTTCCTCTATAATATTCTGATACAAAAGCCAGTTTGTCTCCAAAAGTGTCTGGAAAGGTGATAAGTCAAATAATTTGTTTTATAACTGAAGCCACATGCCATGAACTGCCAGTATCCCAGTTTCTACTTTTTATGCTTTTGAATCTGATCCAATTAAACAAATAATCTCATATTTCTATCTTGAAGTTTTTAAGATCCTTTTTCTTAATCAAATACTATATCATTTATAAATTGGTCAAGAAAACAAACACCAGTGTAGATGTTTTAAATACAAGGAGATTTAGTGCAGGAAATAACAGGCTTTCAAGCATGGTGGAAGGGCTAGAACCTATTCCTACCGATCTGAAATGGCTGATTCACAGGAGGGTGCCCGAATGGTGTTAAGAAGACTCTACCTCTATGTCTTCATGTCCCAACATAGTTTCTTTAATTGTATGGATCTATCCAGAACCCTGCTGGAAAGGAAATGTGAGAAATGCAGTTTTCAGTGTTTTTATCCTTTACACTGTTATTAAGTGCTTTGAATGGATGAGAGAGTACTAACTATCAACAAACAATATATAATACAAGTCTCTAGGGGGCCTGAAAACAGTCCACAGGGCAGCCATTAAATTCATATTTTTACCATCATCCTTTTCAGATACCTTTTGACTGAGCTTAGACAGTTTTTCTTTCTTGAAAGATGATACATATAATCTTTCTCTGTCCCTCTCTCTCTTTCCCCTACTGTGTCCCTATATTCCTCCATCTATTTATCAATATATGTTGCCATAAAAATACATAAGACTGAGTAATTTTTAAAGAAAAAGAAGTTTATGATGTAGCTCATGGTTCTGTAGGCAGAAATGTTCAAGAGCATAGCCGTGGTTTCTAGCAAGGGCTTTCATGCTGCATCAACAGCATGGCACAGAAGGTCAAAGGGGAAGTGGACACATGCAAAGAGGGGCCAAATAGGAGAAAGAAACTTGTTTTATAACAATATACTCTCTGAGGACTAATAATAGTCTCAGAGCACAGATCCAGTCTTATGAGAGCTGGAAATCTCACTGCATGAAGGCACTAAGCCATTCATGAGAGATCTGCCCTCATTACTCAGACACCTCCCAGTAGGCCCCACCTGCAACACAGGGGATCAAATTTCAACATGAGTTTTGGTGGGGACAAACCATGTTCAAAACATAGTACTGTGTAACTGTTAATTATGAGCTGCACTTCATCAGAACTTTCAAATCAAAAAGTCTGATGAGTATAGCAGCACTATACCATAAGTTGGAAATGGTAGATATAGAATTTGCTCCAAGAAGGACCAGAAGACATGAGTAAGCTTCATGAGCAGACCACCCAGAACTCTGAGTCACTAACTCAGGTTGCATCACATCCTTTTTCCAGATCCCACCTATGGCCCTGCAAGTGTCCCATATGATAAGCCGAAGGAGGAAGAAAATGCCAAAAGTTGATCTGTGGATGGGCCAGTCCAGTATGTGGGTACTATCCTTAAAATTAATATTGACTGCATTACATCCATATCCAGGGTTGACAGTAAAAGTTAATGACAAGGAAAAATCTTCCTAATGGGTAAAGCTGATCACATACTTCCTATGGAAGGAAACATGATTTGAGGTTAGAATATATATATATATTCATGAACAGTGAAAAATGGCTAGGGATTTTGGATTAAAGACTTGAAAGGGGAAAATTTGAGGCTTAGGGACAAGAGGTTCTAGGGTAGTTTTGTATATACAGACACATATAGTAGACTGTATGAAATATCAAGTCTATTTTATTACTTGTTAACACACATAGAAAAACATCAACTGCAGAAATGACACAGAACAACAGGGTAGAAAAAATTATTTGGTCATTTTATGGCAGCACCTGAACGGAGTGATCTCAATTGTAGTGATAGAGGCTGCATTTGGGCACAATGGTTATGCATAGGCCCATCAGCTTTGACTTTTATTTATCAAAGTAGATATATATTTGGTTACCTCTGTATGTCCAGCCTCCCATAAATAGAAACTATTCTTGGACCATTCATATGGTACTATTTCCTTGAGAAGAAAAAATTCTACTTGTTAGCAAGTTCATTGCATAGAGCTCTTTTGATCATTAAAGGGGTCGTGGTTTGTTTTCACAGAGATACATGCCTATTCTGAGTATCAGTTTATATTTCCTGCCTGCAGAGCTTCAGCCAGCACTTCTATCCATGGACTTATGGAATATTCAATTCAAAGGTATGTAATATGGCACAGCATAACATCTGACCAGAGGGTCCACTTTACAGCAAAGGAGATGTGGTGGTTTTGGGACCCATGTCCATAAAATCCACTCATCATGTCACATACTGTACTATTCAGAAGCATCCTGCATTATAGATCACTGGAAAAGCCTATGGAAAGAAGACTGAAAATCAGTCTGAACAAATACTATGAATGGATAAGTCACCATTTTTCTGGAAACAATGTATGCATTTAATTAGAGATATCTCCTAATAGGAAGAAAACACAGGTCCAAGAACCAATGGGTGGAAGCAAGTATGATCCTAATTCCTGCCACTACCATTGATCTATTGGAGGAAATTTTGCTACCGGCCCTTACAACTATGACTATGTAGAGTTGGAATTCCTGTCCCTCACAAGACACACATTATTGCCAGAAGACACAGTCTACGGAACTAAAACTATGGCTACTGTTAAGGCAATTTGGTCTTCCTGTGCCAGAGAGACCAACAGACTAAAAGAGGAATTACCATCTTGGCAAGAGGAATTGACTCTGAACAGCCAAAAGGGCATGCAGGAGTATGTATGACACATGAGTGATCTACTTGGGTGCCTCTTGGTGTAATCCCTTGAGCAACTATAACTGTGAAAGCCATGTGCAGCAACATGAGACTGAGAAGAGCTCAGTCACCTCAGAAATGAAAATGCTGGTCATACCACTAGGTGATGAGATGATAGCAACTGATGAGAAGAACTTAAAAAGGATAGGAGAAGGAAGAAGATGAGTACCAGTTACAAACCAAAAACTACCTGCAGCAATGAGGGATGTTGTTTTCATCAACAACCTCCGTTTTCTAACTTTCTCTATAGGAAGTGAGGCCCACAGGAACCATGGTGGAGCTGTTCCCTGAACCTGCATAAAGAAGTATACTTGTGTGGGGAAGCAGAGGATTTTGGCAGTAACATAAGTCTGTTCCTTAAATCTCATCAACGGTGCTCACTATGGGGAATACAGTTGAGTGACAGCCCCAGCTGCTGTCTCTTTGGTTGCACCACCAATTTTCAGCCAAAGCCATGATTACTCCCTATCAAAGATTGAGCTTGGAAGATTACTAAAACCAGCCCATTTCTGTCTGACACAGATTCCCATAGTAAACTGTGCTTGAGGAGTCCCCATTGGTCTGAACAAGACTTAGAATTATGCTTTTTTGTTGAGGTGCTTCCAATTTGATTCTTCCTTCACCTTGTCCTTTCACAGATGGCAGACTTGCATTGTAATCTGAAGAGTCTACTTGCCTATTCCTATTTCCTTCCGTTTTATCATCTATAGTTTATCATCTATAGTCATATCTACTCTTTCTTTTCCAATCTTTTATACATATTACTGTGTCTTGTCATCTGCTTCTTGGAAAATCAAAACAGATACAAGGGAAGAACATTCCAAACAGAGGTATAGCCATTTGCAAAAGCTTAATGTTGAGATAAAGTTAAGCTAATAGTTCACTATAATCAATCCAAGCCTGATGTGGAAACCAAAAAAAAAAAAAAAGAAAAAGTTCATGTTCAACATTCCTAATGCTTTGTAAGACTTTTGAGGAATGGAGATGCCAGGATAATCAGTTGAAATCT
>NW_012150807.1:703801-704133 GCF_000956105.1 Propithecus coquereli
GGACTTTCACTTTCCTTCTTTTTTTGCCTTACCAAAAAACAAATAGAATGCAAATTACACAGACCTCTCATTGCAGCTGGGATGAAAAGCTGACTTCTTTTTCTTATAGAAAGAAAAGTCAAGTAGTTATTGTTAGTCAATCAGAGAATATAAAACATTTGAGTGAAGCCTTCCAAACATTCATAAGAGTAAAAATAATGGCAAATATACTACAGTCAAATATAAAATGAAAAGGAATATAACATGTAAACCCAAACATAAGGGGAATAAAGTAAAATCCTGTACATAGAATGATTCTAATCTATAGAATAATTTAAAAGATATATTTCATT
>NW_012150807.1:704202-704742 GCF_000956105.1 Propithecus coquereli
ACATTTTGCTCTGAAGTTTTCAAACAAGATCGCTGTACCAATGTTTAATAAATATTCAATCAAAAATATTCATGTGAAGGCTGAGGCTAGATAACCGAATTTTAAGACTCCTCTCCTCGGACTTTTGTAACAAAGGTAAATGAAAGTAGAATGTGAGGACATGAAAGAACTTAAGCGTGTTTTGTAAATTTTTTTCCTCTTTGGCATAGAAAAACACAAATAGTGTTAATTTTTCCATTCCAATGCCTTTATTTTATTTGTCATACACTTCTAACTTCTTAAGAGAATCTCATTCTACAGTTCTTTGAAAGCACACACACATACACACACACACACACACACACACACTCATCCCATTAAAGATAAAACTAAATTTTCTTTCCAGAATATCAGTGGTCACTTGCAGTAGCTTTTCTGGCTACACAGTTCAGCAGAGAAATCAAATGGTATAAACATCAAAGATAATAAAGAGAAAAGGAATAAAGAAAGAAAAGAGCTATATTTTTCCTCTTTATTATGTTTGTTCTTGATATGTCTTCT
>NW_012150807.1:709408-711788 GCF_000956105.1 Propithecus coquereli
CTAAGAACAGAGACTATACTTTAAAGCAATGTTAAAGGTTCATTTTTGTAAGTTCTCTTTTGTTTTACCATGTCTTCTTTATAAGGTTATAAAATTTACATATTAGAATTCTATCTTTTCAAAATTTCAACTTTATAGTTTTATATAGCATGCCAGAATTAACTGTAGTAGGATACACACACACACATACACACACACAAACACACACCTTCACACAAAAAATTGAAATTATATAGCATACACATGTGGCATATCTGCATAGAAATACATAAAGATATATACATGCATGTGTGTATGTGCATACATGTATATACAGGAGGTCTTCAAAAAGTACATGGATAATTCATATTATGAAAGAACTATACCTAGAGTTCAAATTTTTTTTCACCAAAATAAACTAGCACTAACTTGCTATAACATGTCTGAATAGGATCTACTTTGAGTCACTAAGTTTAAGACATTAGTTTGAAAAGCACCTTTATCAGAGCAACACGAATTCTCCTAAAATTGAAGTATGTGCAAACATCGAATTTATGGTAAAGCTTGGGTGGAAGAATGGTACAATCATTGATGGTTTACAAAAAGTTTATGGGAACAATACCCCCCAAAAATCAACAGTTTAAAAATGGATAACTTGTTTTAAGAAGTGATGAGACAATGTTGAAGACGAAGCCTGCAGCACCAGATTACCCACATCAATTTGTGAGGAAAAAATTCATCTTGTTCATGCCCTGATAGATGAAGACCAACAAATAACAGCAGAAACAATAGCCAACACCATGGGCATCTCAGATGGTTCAGCTTACTAATTCTGACTGCAAAATTAACGTTGAGAAACTTTCTACTCAATGGATGCCAAAATCCTTGCCTCCAGATCAGCTGTAGCTCAGAGCAGCTCTTTCAATGGCAATTTTAAACAAATGGGATCTAGATCCTGAAACATTTCTTCAAAGAGTTGTAACATGACACGAAATGTGGCTTTACCAATGTGATCCTGAAGCAGAATCTTACAGGGGGCCAAGGTGGTGAACTAGAAGCAGCCTGCACATGCTGCTTTCATGGAGAGGACTGAAAGTGGTGAGCGGATATCCACATTCAGATCAGTTGTCTAAGAGAGAGCTTTGGGAGTCAATAGAGAGATGATAGGAAGATCCCTAATTGAGGAGAAGGAAGCGGGGTGATTGACACTGCAGGATTGGAGGTGCACAGGGAAGGCACTTGCATGTGGGGAAAGGACAGAGGAGAGAACCGTGGGGCTCCATGCTTCCCTCACAGACATTGCAATTGGAGGTGCAGGAGGGCCCCTTCACCATAGTAGGCTGCTGGACTGACACTGGGAGTTTACTGGAGACTGCAGCCACATTGCTCCAGAGGGAAGGCACAGCAGGTTCTTGCTGGTTTACAAACCCTGGGCACTGCAGCTGGTGCTATTCTGAAGTCCTAGCCCCAGAGTGGTGCGTTTACCCAGGGGTCAGCTCCATTGCTGCCACCTCCTGATTACTCATGCCAGACTGCGGGGGGAGCAGGGCAGCCAGGTGCTCTCGTACATCACACAGACAGGTACTGTGCACACCCACTGCCATCAGGAACCTGGGCAGAACAGGTGCCCACAGAACCTGTGCCCACTGCTGCCACCTGGGTGGCCCCACTCAGTCACAGCTCCTATGGGACTCAGACAAAGACTGCTTCTGCAGCCCTAGACACCCACAGCTGCCATTTGGGTGGCACAGCTGCTGCTGTCATCAGCTGGATAATGCCACTACAACTGGACCTGAACAGAGAAAATACTCATGCCACCACACTCTGACTCCCTGCCACCACCAGTTCACCTAGGCAGAGTGAACACTCAGGCCGTGTGCTCCCACTGCCTGTTGCATGCCACCCACTGTGTGCCAACTGCCCATGACAACCACAGGGGAACAGGAAGATGCAAAAGAGAAGCAGTATTAAAAACTCACAGTGCACACACCCCTCTACTGCCTGGTTAATCTTCTAGAGTAAGATTCAAGCATGCAATCCTTGGACCTGTCCCTCTCTTCACTGAGAAACAGAGTTCCCAGCAGAGGAGACTAGGTGTACTGCAAAGATATCTGTCTTGAGCTAGGAAAAGAGGTTTCAGATGAGAAGGAATCAACATAAGAACTCTGGCAGCATGAAAAAAACAGGCTATTTTGACACCTCGAAAAGATCATAACAGTTCTCCTGCAACACAATCCAACCAAAAGGAAATTTCTGAAATGTCAGTTACGGAATTCAGAATATGGACGGCAAGTAAAATCAATGGGATTGAAGAGAAATTTGAAAACCAACACAAAGAAACCCCCCTCCTCCCCAAAAAATCAGGACATGAATGAAAACTCACTAAAGAGATAGATAATAT
>NW_012150807.1:711838-713193 GCF_000956105.1 Propithecus coquereli
TTTTTATTCTCATAAGCTCTCATCTATGGCACGACAGTAGAAAAAGTTTTAATCTAATTCAGAAACCTTAAACTATTAAAATAAATCAAGACATACCTTTAGTTTCAATGACTTAAGCAATAGTTTTGTTTTTTTGTTTTTATGTCTCCAGTTCCTTAGAAAAGGAAGCAGAAAGACTTTTATATCACTGTTGTGTTGGAGATAAAGGGGCACACTTTGGTGAAATCCAGTTGTTTTCTTTTATATATGTGACTTTTCTTTTAAATGTCAGAAGCTGTTATTAATTCTTTCTATTTCTTTGCTTTCATACTCCAGTGATCTTTATCCCTTTAAAGCAAATAGAATATGTTGCCTTATTCTGGAATTAGCCAAATGCACAGTTGTTTCAAATTTTACCTATACATGCCATGGTCTTAATGTGCTCCTAAAATTTCATGTGTTGTTAACTTAATCCGCAATGCAACAGTATTGGGAGATGTAGCTTTTGTGAGGTGTTTAGGTCATGAGGCTCATGAATAGATTAATGCTATTATAAATAGGCCTTATGGACGCCGTTCAACCCTTTTTGTTGTTCTGCTTTTTGCCATGTGAGGACATAGAGATACTCCTGTCCAGAGGATGTGGCATTTAAGGAGCCACCTGGGAAGCAGAGAGCAGCCCTCAGCAGACACCAAAACCTGCTACTGCCTTGATCTTTCACTTTCCATCCTCAAGAACTATGAGAAAATAAATTTCTGTTTTTTATAAATTACCCAGTTTTTAGCATTTTGTTATAGAAGCATGAAACAATAAAGCAACCTTGCTTTATGCTTTTCAGTGGAGCTGTCACCTCATTATTTCTGCAGAGTCTATTACCAGTACTCAAGAAATAGGGCTGGAACACAAGGGAACTGAGACAAAGGTAAATTAATGTTATCCAAGTTCTCATTATGTGAAGTGGTGCCACTACAGCTAGAGGTAAAGGAGAAAAAAAGACTAAAAAGGCAAAAAAAAAAAATGTGAACATAAGTTACACAAAGCCTTATAACTACAATGATAAGGTATACAGATAATTTCAATAAAATACCTGACAATGATGAGAAAATAAAAACAGCATTACAAAAGAAGTAAACTGCATTCATTATAGATTTATAATCTCTAAGAATGCACTGCCTCAAATTCATCCTTATTTTGTGAGGTATATTAAAAATGAATTATGCAAATTTAAAAGTATGTAATGGGTGTTCTAACTTTTATTCATTTTATAACAGTTATTTTTGGAACATCAAAATGCTGTGCTTAAAGATACACATGTTAAAAAGAAAATGCTATTACCTGTAGACATTAATTCAAATCAAGGGCTATAAATCAATATA
>NW_012150807.1:713243-715034 GCF_000956105.1 Propithecus coquereli
AATAAAAATTGCTGACTCAAACACATAAAAGTCAAAACTATCTTATTGCAGAGCTTAAATTGATGAAAATGAACCCAAATTATTGAGTCTTAGGGATAGATGTTTATTCAGACTTGTGTGGAGAAAGAAAGTCAACCAGAGGAGGAAAAATCAGCCTATATTATCATTCAGTTTCACAAGATAAAAGAGCAGTATCTCTATCTGAGAGGAAGTATGAGTTAAGAATGTGATGACATATGAACATGTAGAAGAAATAGAAAGGTAATAGTTAACAATTTTTAAACATGGAAATAGACCTAGCATATATTGCCCAGGAGCTCTTATGATAGAGGTGGGAGGAACTTCTTGAAGAATTATTAGCAGATTAAGGGATGAAATAAAATAAAGAGTTCAGAAATGAAGACTATTAAGAGAAATATGTTAATAAATTTGAGCATTTAATACATTTACTACAAACTTTTGGAGGGAGAATGATGTGATTTCGGGACTTTGCATTAGAACTCAGGGCTGCCCTGTCACAGGGAACACAACACAGGGCAGAATTCTGCTGGCATTCACAAAGGAGCATTTAGACCAGACCCAGTCAGGGGGTGTCCTCCACCCCAGTAGTAGAAGCCTGAGTTTTGGCTGGCTCCACCACTGGTTAGAGCCTAGAATAAATTTGTAAGGCAGTCAGGCCACAAAGACTGTAGGCCTTGGGCAAATCCTCCACTCTACTGGACTCACAGCCAGCGGACTTGAGGTGCACATGACCTGTGAGACACCAGTGGTGGCAGTCAAGCAAGTGCTTGTGTCTCCCCTCCCCCAACTCTAGCCAGTGCAGTTTGGGGAGAATCTTCTACCAGGGGTCTGCAAAAGTTGAAATGTTACTGGGCTTGGGGCACTCAATAGTGCTGATGTGGTTGCAGTGAGCAAAGACTTAGATCTCAACACTCAATTCCCTTTTATTACCTGGAAAGCCTTCTCAAGAAAGATGGGTTCAAACAAGCCCACACTGTGAAGATTAGAATAAATACCTAACACTTCAATGCTCAGACATTGACAGATATCCACAAGCATCAAGATCATCCAGGAAAACAGGACCTCACCACATCAACTAAATGAGACACTATTGCCATTTCCTGGAGTGATGAAGATATGTGACCTTTCAGGCAAAGAATTCAAAATAGTGGTTCTAAAGAAGCTCAGTGAACTTCAATACAACACAGAGAAAGAATTCAGAAGCCTATCAGAGAAATTTAACAAAGAGATTAAATTAATAATAAAAGTCAAGCAGAAATTCTGGAGCTAAAGAATTCAATTGACAGACTGAGAAACGTATTGGAGTCTCTCAAAGGCAGAATTGCTCAAGCAGAAAAAGGAATTAGTGAGCTTGAAGTCAGGTTATATGAAAATACACAATGATCAAACAAAAAGTAAAAAAGGATGAAACACACCTACAAGATCTAGAAAATAGCCTCAGAAAGGCAAATCTAAGAGTTATTAGCCTTAAACAAGAGGTGGAGAGAGAGATTGTAGTAGAAAGTTTATTTAAAAAAATAATAGCAGAGAAAGACAAATCTCTCATGTTCTCACTCATATATGGGAGCTAAATGTTAAAACAATTGATCTCACAGAGATAGAGTAGAATGATGGTTTCCAGAGCCTGGGAGGGGTAGCAGGGAGTGGGGGATAAGGTGAGGATGGTTAATGGGTGCAAAAATATACTTAGCTAGATAGAAATATTTTAAAATAACTAAAAGAGTGGAATTTGAATGTTCCTAACACAAAGAAATGATTAATGTTCGAGGT
>NW_012150807.1:727284-728530 GCF_000956105.1 Propithecus coquereli
AGACTAGGTGTACTGCAAAGATATCTGTCTTGAGCTAGGAAAAGAGGTTTCAGATGAGAAGGAATCAACATAAGAACTCTGGCAGCATGAAAAAAGCAGGCTATTTTGACACCTCGAAAGGATCATAACAGTTCTCCTGCAACACAATCCAACCAAAAGGAAATTTCTGAAATGTCAGTTATGGAATTCAGAATATGGACGGCAAGTAAAATCAATGGGATTGAAGAGAAATTTGAAAACCAACACAAAGAAACCCCTCTCCTCCCCAAAAAATCAGGACATGAATGAAAACTCACTAAAGAGATAGATAATATAAGAAAAACATAACAGAATTTCAAAAACTGAATGTCATTTAGGGAATTTAAAAATACAGTAGATGTTTTAACAACAGACTAGACCAAGTAAAGGAAAGAATTCCAGAGTTTGAAGATGAGGCTGTCAAATTAATCCAGTCAGTCAAAATGTAGGGAAAAAGAATGAAGAATCACCAAAATCTCTGAGAAATATGGACTATGTGAAGTGAACAAATCTAAGAATCATAGCTATCCCTGAGGAAGAAGATGAAAAAGCAAAAAGCATGGAAAATTGGGGGAATAATTGAGGAAAACTTCCCTGGTATTGCTAGAGATTTATATATACAGATACAAGAAAGTTATCAGATACCTGGAAGATTCATGGCAAATAGGACATCATCAAGACACATAGTCATCAGTCTGGCCAAAGTAAATTTCTTGTAGGAGAAAATCCTACAAGCTGCAAGATGAAAACATCAAGTAACCTGCAAAGGAAAACCCATCAGACTCACAGCAGACTTCTCAGCAGAAACCTTACAAGCCAGAAGGGACTGGGACACCATATTTAGTCTTCTTAAACAGAATAACTGCCAGCCAAGAATTTTGTGTCCTGCAAAACTAAGTTTTACAAATGAAGGAGAAATAGTATTTCACAGATAAGCAAACACTAAAGGAATTTACAGTTTTCTGGTAAAGAAATAATGTTTCTAATAGGAGGATTATGATTTCCAAGAATCACATTGGTAAAGATCAGGCTTGCAAAAATACTGATTTAGAACTATAAAGAAACAGAAAGTTCTAAGAACAGAGACTATACTTTAAAGCAATGTTAAAGGTTCATTTTTGTAAGTTCTCTTTTGTTTTACCATGTCTTCTTTATAAGGTTATAAAATTTACATATTAGAATTCTATCTTTTCAAAATTTCAACTTTATAGTTTTATATAGCATGCCA
>NW_012150807.1:739050-739384 GCF_000956105.1 Propithecus coquereli
CAAATGGCAGCTATTCATTTTGAGTCCTCATTAAATTTGTGGAAATCACACCAAGAAGGAAAATCCTAATTATTATCATGAAATTGAAAGCAATGTCATTGACTCGCTTTGTCACCACTGGTAGATTTCAGTTTTCTAAGCTATAAAATGTGGAAATTGTATTAAGTCCTTGTAAATGCCCCCTTTAGCTCATATGTTGATAATTTTAGTTTTGTTAATTATTTTAAATTCTAGTTAATAAAACCTTCTTACAAGAACTTGAACTAGTTTTCTTTTTTCCTTATCTAAGACTTTAAGGGACAGTCAATTCAGTAAATATGCACTTACTCTCATT
>NW_012150807.1:741549-742533 GCF_000956105.1 Propithecus coquereli
TGCCAATCCTATGGCACAGTCATGAATGAAACTGTTAGTAAATGAAGAGGGGAGAAAACTGAAACCATTAGTTTTCACGAAATACAAAGTATTGACCAATAATTAAATTATAGTTCAATGCAGATAAAATTGTTTTCTTCAGCTATGTCTGCTAGAAAAAGAATGATGGATACAAAGTGAAATAAAACTTACCTGCTTTCTGTGGGCACTCTGTTAGTTCCCTGAAGGAGACAGATGCATCTGTACCTGTCAAATGTATTAACTTTATCACAAGCTGACCTTTGCTCTAAACTCCATTTAGTTGCCCAAAATGGTGACTATACGTGAATCACGGAGGCTAATTTGGTTCTCCAATCTCTGGATGAAAATAAAATGAAGTTGAGTGACTTCGTTGACCCATTTTCTGTAGGTCTTCACCCCAATTTGGACCTCTAGATCTTACAATTTTGAAGACAAAGGTAGATGAAGAAAGCTTTCTCAAGGGGAAAAAGAACATTTATATCCCTATGCTTTAGGACAGAGATGTAGTAGTTCTAAAAAGTGCCCAGAGATAAAACCTATTTATTAAGGATTACCAGAGAGACATACACTTTATTCATTTCTCTCTGAGGTATAAAATATCTCTTGGCTTAAGATAGGCCACCTGAGAATTAGGTACTTGGATCAATTCTTCCCATCTAATTATAATCAAATTGTTCTTTGATGTGAACACCTTAATCTCTGTTGAAGGACATAATAATGTGTGTTTATTCTAAGCATGTGGTTAAAATTATTGCTCAGAATATATTCTTATGGAGGCAAAGGCAAATAATAATTTCGTATTTTTACAAAGATTATCTGTGCTTTTCTAAAACAGTTGATTTATATTCACCTCAGGTACAGTGTGAATAATGTATTTGCTATAAAGTTTAAAGCCATGTTTTTGGGCCCCCACATGAAAAACTATAGTATTCAAGGATATACTAAGCTTATTCCCAAGTCTTC
>NW_012150807.1:742583-744340 GCF_000956105.1 Propithecus coquereli
TCAACTGTACAGTGCCTGTTATGGGGAGATTCACTAACTATACAAAATAAGCATTTTATATATAGAAGCAACTTTTGTCTCATTTAAACACTCATTTTGGTAGCAAATGCTTAATATTGATATGTTTGAAATCATTATCAGCCAGAACGGGCTAGGTTATGGTGTGGTAACAATTAAAAATGTTATTGATACACAAGACTGAATATTTTCCCTCACACTAAAGGTCCATCAGAGAGCAGCAGGTTCAGTATCTGCTGATCATTATGACTAAGAACTCAGGCTTATACAGGCTCATGTTTAATATGTATCACCAGGACAGATAGACATCTTAAAGCATTTGCCTACATATAACACACACTACTTCTACTTTCATTTCATTGATCAAGTAATCACTTGTTCAGAACTACCATCAAATAAGTTAGGAAAGTACAATCCTACCATGTATCCAGAAGGAAAACCTGAGTGTTTATGAATTGCCTGACAAGTATCATGAAACACAGCTGATACGGGAGCTTTCAATAAACCTGAATGAGAGTGTAAAATAAACCTGAATGAGAGTGTAAATATCTCACTTGTGACATTAGCCTGGGTTGTATTATGAAAATGGTTGAATTTTGTACAGAGAAGAATAATCAATTCCTTTATTTCTTTTAACATTTAACTTCCATTGTTTTAAACACCTTTTTATTCACCTGATGAATATTTTATTCATTCTTAAGTCCCAAATCACATATCACTTTCTCTGGAAAGTCTTCTCTGATCTTCTTAAGTTGCAATAATCATTCACTCTCCAGGCAATATCTGTATGCTTTTCTTTTCCTGCTTTGCATTTATCGTGGTTAACTGTCATTTGTTTATTTATCTCTCTGACTCCCTTACAGGATGACATGTTCTCCCAGTGCAGAGATGCTGCCTTATTTCTCTCTGTGTCCCCAGCATATGTCATGGTGCATAGAACATAGAACATTTCCCATTCAGGTTAAATTATTTACTGTGTCCTATGAGCAATGTTTTTAATAGCAAAACATATGTGATTGGTGAAAAAAAGGACATTAAGCTGGAAAAAGTTTGTGATTTATAGCAGGGCAAAAGCTTGTTCAGGAAATTATGACAGATGAATTCCAATGGATACTACTGCATCAGATGTGTTAATTTTATAATCTGAACTACAATATTTTTATTTTGAAGGAAGAGTTTTTGTTTTGGATGCAAGAGAAATTATCAAGATTAAAATTTAGAAAACTGATTTGTATTTTGTTGTATAAGTTTTGCTGATTGGATGTATTCACTAATGGAATACTTCAAACTCTTCAAAATACACTGTTTGACATCATTAAAAAAACACAACTATTCTTGTCATTACCTTGACAACTCAACTAGTCCTAAGAAGAAAACAATTATATGTACTTTTTCTGCATACACATATATTAAAAAGTAAGTTTTCTTTAGGCTCATCTCAGATGAATTTTCCATTTCTCTTAATTACTGTTACCTCGAAATTTAAAAATATGACAGTGTGGCTAACCACTGATTGTAATGTGTAAATATGAATTTTAACTACTGAGTTGCATCAACAATCTTTTTGAAAAGAAAGTTAATTCAGTTTGAATTTATTGGCCTCTAGGTTAAAGTAAAAGGGGGGATGTATATTTGTCTGCTCTGAGCTAAGATGGTACATAGATAATGTTACATCACAAAGAAATGTACAATTTATTTAGCTTTTATAAGTCACCTCCTTTTTTCACTGTAAAGAATAC
>NW_012150807.1:744390-744643 GCF_000956105.1 Propithecus coquereli
AAAAAAATATTTAAATGGCCTCTATTTTTCTTCAGTTAATAATGTAAACATGACTGTGTTGATATGTTTATATTCCCATGAACTTCATTTTTTTAAGGATGGACTAAATGGCTGTTGTCATTGCTTACAACAGTTTCTTGTACTTGATAGAGTTAATGCTATGAAATAAAATTTATATTTTAAAATTGTTTCTAATTTCATTTGTTTAAGGATGGACTAACAGGCTGACTTTCCATAAGATTAATAAAAGCAT
>NW_012150807.1:745610-746099 GCF_000956105.1 Propithecus coquereli
TGACATGTTTTTAGATCTATTTTAAAAGACTCTTGTGTAAAATTAGAATTGGCACTGGAAAACTTTATTTTTAAACCAGACTAGTAGGTCCATTTACAGAACAGTTATGATGATGTAATTTGGAAGTAGATTGCTTTGAAAGAAAGTTATCTGATTTGGACTTGATTATATCACAATTTCAATAAAATGAGTATTGCCTTAGAATATTTTTTAGGAAATAGTGATTACCCTAAGGGGTAAGCTTTTGAGTTTGAATCTTTTTTTTTTTTTTTAAGTGTCTTGGTAGAAAGAGCCAAATAATTCAGTTGACATTTAAAAATGAGCTAATTGCTTTACAAAAGCTCACTTTAATTTTCAGATAAATGCCTGAATTTTACCTATGCTAAAATAACTGTGCCAATCCTATGGCACAGTCATGAATGAAACTGTTAGTAAATGAAGAGGGGAGAAAACTGAAACCATTAGTTTTCACGAAATACAAAGTATTGA
>NW_012150807.1:746149-747172 GCF_000956105.1 Propithecus coquereli
TTGGATAATAACATATCATATTCTAGTCACTCATTACATGGATTCAATAACTTATCTCACTGGAGTATAAATACTAACTCTCACATTGCCTTTTATTCAAATTATCTGAAAGTGTTTTTTTAACATTTATCTTAAGATTTTCTATTTTTAGAATCGTATGATAGATTTTAGTTATCTCTTATTTTGATTGTGGCATAAGCACTAGTCTTGGAAAGGGGAAGAAGATATGGATTAAAAATGAACTCTAAAATAAATGGGAAGAATCTAGTGGCACTTACACGTAGCAGGGATAGGTGATCATCTGCAAAAGTACCACATATTTATTTTCTGGTGGAAATTTGAATTAGTAAACCTACGTTACAAATATTGTAAAATACTTACTAATATAAAGTTCTTGGAAAGAGACCAAGGGTGGGAGAGTGCAGATTTATAATCATTATCACCTCCCAGATGCTATGCAAACTTACACAACTCCCTTAGAAACACTGGGATTTAGTTCCACATCAGTAAAAGAAGAGTGGTAGTTTAAAGGTTGATCCTTGTACAACTGGACATTGTCATTAATTTGTTCTAAAATTTTTAAATTATATTGGTTTATGAAGTCTAGAAGTTTGGCCTTTACCATTTAAATGATATTAATCTCCTTCCTTTCTAAATGTGTTTTAAAATTAGTGGTCATTAAGTTGACTATTTTGACAAGTTGTTTATCTTCATGTAGTCTTACTTTCCTTTTAACCGTAATACTTGCAATTTTCCCATCCTATATCATAAACTTCTTCAGTCTTATAAATTTCATCTAAATTCGTTGCTATTTCTACAGACTTAAAGTATGTGTGAAGAATAATTTGAGTCTTCAAACTTGTTAATGATTTCACATTTTGTGACTTAATTATGTGCATTTATTACCATCATCATCATCCTCATCAGACCAAAAGTGTATGTATATTGCTATATATGATATATGTATGTACATACATGTGCATATATATATAGTATGAAGGATTTTGTATTAATTATGCATAT
>NW_012150807.1:752695-753299 GCF_000956105.1 Propithecus coquereli
GAAAGATACTCCATGCACGTGAATTGGAAGAATCAATATTGTTAAAATGTCCCTACTACCCAAAGCAATCTACAGATTCAATGCAGTCCCCATAAAAAATATGAATAGCATTCTTCACAGAAATAGAAAAAAAATCCTAAAATTTATATGGAGCAACAAAAGACCCAGTAGATTACAGTAATACTATGAAAAATGTAGCATAAAGAAATTTCAAATTATTCCAAGAACAGAGAATAGCAATTGTTAAAATAAATAAGAGTGAAAAAATCTGGGCAGACAATATTTTAGAAACGTATGTCAAGAAAGAAACACTGGGAAATAGTGAAAGACATTAGATTACATAATTTGCATCACTGTGAAAGGACACTTTTTACATAAATAAGAAATACAGTATATATATATATGTCTGTCACTCTTTATGTGCTAGCCACATTAGGTCCTAAAGGTACAAAGAGACTGAGACATCAAATTAATACAAAGCAATTCCTCACTAAGTAGGGTAGATCTTCTAGATAAGAGCAAGTGTCTTACGGCAAATCAATGTACTTATGAAAGACAACTAGAAAATCCTAATTAAGAGCAAAAAAGAAAAGTTTTTAAAAGT
>NW_012150807.1:755170-756255 GCF_000956105.1 Propithecus coquereli
TTTAAAATATAACTCTAGAGATTCAAGGAGGATTGTGACTTGTAGCAAGGCAAATATATGAAAGGACAACACACAGTAGCACATTACAATAAAACTGCGAAGGTAAGCATAGGAATGAAACAATCCTAAAAGTAACAAAAGGAGAGAAGAGAATATTCATTTTCAAAAGTACATGAAAAATACTGATTAATGATTCTCAACAGAAACAATGGAAGCCATTCATGGGATATTATTTGCTAATATAATTTTAAGGATTTTCGCTTCTATCTTTATCCTTCCCCACATTCTCTGCCATCTAAATCTTGGTGAAAAATAACATCAGCTAAATTGTCACTCTAGGATATTATCTTGGATGTCCCTACAAACAATTCAAACTCATTATGTTTGTGCCTAAACTCTGTTACTTGTTCTTTGTTTTTTCTCATATCCTAGCACAATAGATTGCTATTGAATTCTGAATCAATTTTAGATCTCTATGAAGGCTGGCTTTTCAATTTCTAGGTGAGTTTCTTATGTTTCAGTTTCCTTCATTGTATATGCTAAACTTACACTGTCCAGTTCTGTCACAGCAATATTAACTATTTGTGGGACTATAAAATATAAAACTCTCCCACTAGAACGTAAGTCCCTAAACTCAAGGTTGTTTGTTATTTTGTATCCCTAGAACTTAGCACATTGCCTGTTGCATTACTGGTTCTCAATAAGCATTTAAGAAATGAATTAACAATTCTTTGCTTCTATATATCCTCTTACAATAACTCCTGTCACATAAATTAATCTGGATCTGTGGCTTCTTTGCAATGGGGAAAAGCCTAACTACATAATAGCTACTTGCAGTTCCCTCCAAATATTATTCTCTCTTTTACCTCCAAGCCTTTACCCCTCCTATTACCTTCCTTGAAATGTCCTCCATCTGCTTTTTCATTTTACTCAATATTGTTTATTATCTAAACTACATTGGTTGTACCTGTTCCTTGAGGCATACTTGACTTCTGCAAGACTAAGTTAAGTATCTCTATTTGTAATCTTAGAAAACAGGTTTATGATGGCAAATATCAGGCCAACTCTCTTCTATGATAAACCAT
>NW_012150807.1:758565-758856 GCF_000956105.1 Propithecus coquereli
TGGAGGGCAAAAGTCTAAAGAGAAAGATGCACAAATTTTTTCAGGAGAACTGTACAAAGGGAATGCAGGTTGTTTATTACATTCTAGGCATAAGATCACCAAATCAAAAGTTCAGAGTTACATATTACAGCAGAGGGATCTGGGGACATTATATAAAAGATAAACTTAGAGTTCTAGGGATGCACTGTATCTGATACTTCTTGCACTTTCTCACAGACAAGGAAAGTGACCCACATTTTTTCTTTCCCGTAATTTGATATCTTGATAAATAGGACTCTAACCTATGGGGAA
>NW_012150808.1:0-809 GCF_000956105.1 Propithecus coquereli
TATAATGATCTACTTCCACTCAATGAATAGTAAATATATTTTCTCTTCCTTATGATTTTACTAATAACATTTTCTTTTCTCTATCTTATTTTATTCTTAGAACACAGTATTACATACGTTATATACATAATATATATAACATGTGTTAATTGATTACTTACATTGATAAGGCTTCCAATCAACAGTAGCCATTAGCAGTTAAAATTTGGGAGAGCAAGGTGGGGTGGGGAGATCAGTATCTCTAACGCTCATGTTGTTCAATATTCAACTGTACTCCAGTGACAATTCAGAAGAGATACCTCGCATTTACCATTCTCTCTACAATCTATTTTTTTCTTCTCTTTATCCCCTTCTTTTACTGTGTGTCTTTTTCACAATATCTTTCACTTTTCCACTCATAATTCTTTCATTCTCTGCTCCTAATCTTCTCCAAATACTCAGCTTGTAAACTGTACCCACACAGACACAAATTTATAGACATAATAGCCAGTAGCTATCAGTTATTAAGTGCTTTTTATATGCCAGGCATAGTCCTAATAAGTTTGTATGTATTTATTCATTTTATGCTTACAATATTTCTATAAGGAAAGTACTATTACTATTTTCATTTTGCCAATGAGGAAACAGGAGCACATAAAGGCTAAGTAATTTATCCAAGGTAACACAACTAGTGAATGATAGAGCCGGCCTTTCTGCTTCTATAGCCTACACTTTATTCTCTACATCAGATTGCTTGCTTTTTGGAGCATGTGTTGTACTTTTTACTATAATAACATTGTATGTTCTTTCTTTATAATTTAAAAAGTAGA
>NW_012150808.1:3834-4158 GCF_000956105.1 Propithecus coquereli
GAAAGGGGAAAAGTCAATATAAGAAAATATTGAATAACAAATATGATATGAGGTGGTTTTTCCTACTTAAACATCAATATCTATATCAAATTTAAGTAATAAAATAGTACAGTATTTGTACAAATATTAAAAATAAACAGTGTTAAAGTATAGACAGTCAGAAACAGATTTATGTATATATCTAATGGCATATGATAGAAATGGCATTTAAGGTCAAGGAGAAATGGGCATATCATTTTAGGAACAATTATTAAGGTTATTAAGTGTGAAATGTCCAATTTCCTTAAGTACTAAGTTTGAAAGTTGATATCGCTGACATTTCAC
>NW_012150808.1:7106-7479 GCF_000956105.1 Propithecus coquereli
CAGTAAGATCTATCAACAGATTTCAAAAATATCTGTAAGTGTGTCCTTTAAATATTCAAACTCACAAAGATTATTAAATATAATAAATGTTAAAAGTAGTACAATCTTAGTGATGTGTTCAAGGCTCCCTATAATTGTTAATACTCATAATGTAAATATTTTTAAAAATTAGGTTGAAAAGTTAAAATTAGAATATCTTACCAGTCATACTGTACTGTAGATTCAGGAAGGACAGGATTGGAATCATAGATGTCACTATTAAGCTGTCACTATTAAACTCAGAAACATTATTTCATCTCTTTAAGTTGTAGGCCCTTCATTTTTAACATAGAATTTTTGTGATTCTGAGATGACATAATATTTGCAGAGTGCC
>NW_012150808.1:18944-19418 GCF_000956105.1 Propithecus coquereli
TACTCTTGATTGCTCTTGAAATGTATTTTAAAATTACTTTTCAATATAACAACCTTAAAATTCAACTATCTAGTAAAATGCAAAGACTATGAATAACAAAGATCACAATAATAATATTTTTATGGGTAACAAGCCATGTTAAAATCTGTTGACAGATGTTGATCTTCAATCCAGAAAAAGTGTCAAAGATGTGCCCGAGCTCATAAGATTGCCTAAAATTTCAGGAATATATAGGCCTCCCAGACTCCATTCATTGTCTGAATTATAGGTTAGGAATCCCTGCTACAGAGTTTTATATAATATAAAATACTTCCACATCAGTTGTTTCTTCTGATGGCTGGGTATGCTGATCTTTAAAAAAATTCCATGCTAACTATTATTTGTATTTATAAATACCTCTTCTATCCCAACGACAGGTTGGATAGTATTTAAACTATCAACATTTAAAGTTAATGTGTTACTACCTATCTCTCT
>NW_012150809.1:0-317 GCF_000956105.1 Propithecus coquereli
TAAGCAGATTGTAAGTCTCATTAATGTTAAAATGCAAATTATTTATTTAATCTCTGGGGGACCCTTTAGGAAGAGAATAGAACAAGTAGAAAAGAGTAAGGTTTTATAGCTACCCAGAGAGAAAGAGCCAATGAGAATTTTCTAAGGAGGTGGATATTTTCAGGTATATTTCTGAGCCTAGGGTGTCTGCATATAACATTTGAATTTATCTGCTGTGAAGTGAATCAGTTTAATTCTTCTACTGCACAGAAACTTTCAGTTGAGGGTGTGTTGGGTGAAGGTGATACTTCGGAGAGGAAAGGGATTAGGGCAGTACT
>NW_012150809.1:1896-2248 GCF_000956105.1 Propithecus coquereli
AAAATGCAGACATGTACCCTTTATCCAGCTTTACAAAATAGAATGTCTTTCCTATCTTATTACACAAAGAAATACAATCCTTTATTTCACTGAAGTCATAGTAAAGACCTAAGTTTACTCCCTCCAGATGAAGATTTTTCTACTAACAAAAGGTTATTTCTTTTCAGATTTTAGCTTTTAGAAGCTTCATTCTCTTAGCTCCCCCACAAGCCTCAGAAGGCAGAGGCAATAATATGTTCCTTCAGGCTCCCAACCCATCATTACTCTGTCCTCAGAGAGAAAAATCAAGTTAATACTTAACCTGCACTTTTTTACTGCCTGTAACCTTTATTTATTTTAAATTATAGATTAA
>NW_012150809.1:3953-4873 GCF_000956105.1 Propithecus coquereli
AAGGTGTGGGTGATGATACCCTTTTTACAAAAGATCCAATGACCTGTGCAAGAGAATGTAGGTGGTAACAGTTCAAGAGGATCCATGATCTCTCTGTCTCTCTGTTCAGTGTTTTAGTTTTTTCATTACATACAACAACACATTTCTTGGAATAAGACTCCATTTCTAAGGTAACATCATAATAAGATATTTTAGTTGTTAGTTTTGATAGCCATTGCACTAAACTCTGACTTAAATCAAAGGCAAAAATAACCTGTGTCTATGTCTCTAGAACTGTGTTAAGAACTTTATATCAACCTTATATAACAATCCATGAAATATGTACAATTTTCTTTACATATATTAACATACATTATCTTTTTAAATTCGGGTATTATTATGTATAATAATCTTGAATATTTGGTTCGAAATGTTCTGACAGTTGTATATTTCGGTATAACCATCCCTCAAAACAAGATATAGAATATGTTCATTTTCCCAGATGGTTACCCTGTGGTCCTTTGCAGTCAATTTGCACTCGACTCAATTTATTCTCAACCCCAAAGGAACCATTTCTAATTTCTATTACCTTAGATGTTCTTGGTCTTCATATAATTATAACCATGGATTTTATGCTCTTTCGTGTCAGACTTCTTTCACTGGACATAATATTTTTGACATTTTCCATATTGTAATGTGTATAATGTGTATCAGTGGTTCCTTTTAATTGATGGGTAATATTCCATTGTATTAATAGATCATAATCTGGGGGGGGAACCAAGGGCAACACACGTAACCTAAACATCTGTACCCCCATAATATGCTGAAATAAAAAAAATAAAAAAAAATAGATCATAATCTATCCAATCTCCTAGTGATGGACATTTGGGTTACTTCCACTTTTGACAATTATGAATAAGGCTTCTTTGAACAATTTTGTA
>NW_012150809.1:7193-7665 GCF_000956105.1 Propithecus coquereli
TTGTCCAATTGTACACTAATGTCATGTTCTGAGCACGTTTAAGGTAGGTTAGGCTAAGCTATGACATTCAGTAGATTGGGTGTATCTGTATTAAATGCATTTTCAACTTACAGTGTTTTTGATTAATGATGAGTTTATTAGGACATAATCCTATCATAAGTTGAGAAGCATCTGTACATTTTTTAGGGGTAAACCTCACACTATTTTTACTCTTCTCTGAAGTATAACTGCAAGGTCAGGAGAGAATTTTCTAAATTAACTCTACTTTGACCTTCATTGATCTACCAAGAATTTGGAAGAGTATTCACAGAAGAGTCACTACTTATTTCCTACTGGATACAAGTTTGGAGAAAAGTCAGCATGTGCTCTCTTTGCACCTTAGAATAAATTGAGCTTTCACTCAAAATGAAACATGGGTCTCTGTATTGTAAATTTTGAAGGGAAGAAAATTTTTTTCTATATATTCATTGCT
>NW_012150810.1:0-625 GCF_000956105.1 Propithecus coquereli
ATATAGATCAGTATATATGTCAATTGATCAATATGTATGTGTAGAATATACCAGGGATTATATTAATAATAGTAAATTATTCACTTTCATGGCACCTTGATCTTTCACTTCGCACTCTCCAGGACTGTGAGAAATATTTGTTTATTGTTTAAGCTACCCAATCTATGGTATTTTGTTATAGCAGCCTGAGCTGACTAACACACACACACACACTCACACACACGCCTGTCAAATGTTAACATTTTCTTAAAGTAGAGAAATGTATAGAATTACTGAATCTTGTGGATTAAAATACTATTCCACCACTCAACTACAATACCTATTAATACATCAAAACTCCATCATTTTAAAATTCAGGATAAACAGAAGAGTACAATGTCAGAATCTTGCAGTATACTCCCTTGTACAAACAATTTTATCATGAAGAACTTACCAAACTTCGTTCCGTTATACAGCATGTTGTCCTTTCACTTCTCTCAATCTGTCTCTTTGTCTCTCTGTCTCTTTCTCTCTCTCCCTCTCTCACCCCCTCTTCTCTGTCTTTTTCAATCTTATTATACAGAGGTTGCCTGGGAAATGGTAGGAAGACACTTTAAATTTTTCTTATAGCCTAACCAGCCCATCA
>NW_012150810.1:2660-3053 GCF_000956105.1 Propithecus coquereli
TATATCTAAAACTTACAACCATATGGAACACAAATACACTTAGCAATACATGCTAATGCAAAGGAAGAGACTCAGTATGAAGAGAATCCAGAAGACACAGTTTAGAATAAGAGAAGCAGGTTAAAGAACTGTGTCACATGTTTATCCTAGACCAAGAAAAAGTACTATAATAGCTCCAGGCGTTTCCAAGGGATATAAGATGAATTGGTGATTCAAGTGATTCAAACAAGGTCAATTTCCTTTGTTTGTTAGACCACGTAGACGATGAACAGTGATTAATGGATTAACTTTTGCAGAGACACAGGAAGCTAAAAAACGGTGTTGATAGTGGGACTGGGGATGGAGAAGTGATTTAAATCACTTTTGTCAGTACATTTTTTTAGAGAATGAAGA
>NW_012150810.1:3648-3953 GCF_000956105.1 Propithecus coquereli
TGAATATATTACATGTTCCTTGGTATGCAGAGGCTCATTTGGATTTAAAAAGAAAATTTTCTTAAAAACAGATAGATCAAATATCTTGAAATGAATATGGACGAATTAAATGGGAAGTCATAAATTGGAGACAACATGTATTAGATATAATCAACTTTTTGAGAGGAATTTTGCTAGAAAGCAGAGGAAACATAGTAGCTGGCAAAAAATGTAGGGACAAGGACAGTAGTCTTTTTTAAGAACAGCAGGATTGTGTGTACATGGAAATGATCCAGTAAAAAGTGAAAATATTGTGGATGAAGGAG
>NW_012150810.1:5753-6558 GCF_000956105.1 Propithecus coquereli
TCACTCCAATGTTTTTAATGTTCTTAGAAAACTTAAGGTATTATGAATTTGTAGATAAAAATGCAAATTCAGATGGAAACTGTGACCTGCATGCTAATATAGCTGAGTACCAGGCTTTACTGGGAATTAGAGGCCTAGCAGATGATGGATGGTGTCAGCATTGTTTCACTTAATGAAGTGGCTATTGAAACTTAAAAGGGGAAAGATGACAAAGGGGAACTGAGCATTTTGTCTGTGGAAGAAGAAAAAGGTTTACAACATTATACCGAGGAGAACTGAACTCACTACTTCTTTTTGAACTTCATTAATCTTTTCCATGAAAATCTATCTCATTGTCAAACAGCTTGATGGTCACTTTGGGAAAATGCTTTGCTTCTTCATAATGGAACCAATGCTTTCATTATCCTGAGGCTTTGGTGATATTTCACCTTCACAGAATTGCCAGGAAAACCAGCAACGGTCTGGAGAAGCCAGTATGAAGGTGCCAAAATGGTACAGTTGGGACAGGTAAGAATTTTGCCTCATGGGACAATTTTTCTTCATTAATTTGTTTCTGAGAACAGCAACCATAGAAGAGCAAAATGGTGTTGCTAAGAATTTTCACGCTGAGATGTTTATATTTGAATACAGGAAAGAGAAGCTTTTGAAATTGTTCTAGCGAATCTTTCCCGCAGATTGATCTTAAGGTTTAGTAGCACCAACTTTAAGTGAAGTTAGAGGCTAAACAATGTCACGAGAAAAAATAAATCTATGAAAATCCATACTCACAATAGCAGTCAAATCATTTTCCAGTTTCAATCCCCAA
>NW_012150811.1:0-1530 GCF_000956105.1 Propithecus coquereli
AGAACTCAGGAAAATCAGCAAGAAAAAAAAAATCAAACAACCCTATCAAAAAGTGGGCAAAGGACATGAACAGAAACTCCTCAAAAGAAGATAGACTAATGCCCAGGAAACACATGAAAAAATGCTCAACATCTCTAAGCATCAGGGAAATGCAAACCAAAACCACAATGAGATATAACTTATCTCCAGTGAGAATAGTCTTTATCCCAAAGTCCCAAAACAATAAATGTTGGCGTGGATGTGGAAAGACAGGAACACTTATACACTGCTGGTGTGACTGCAAACTAGTACAACCTCTGTGGAAAGTAATATGGAGATACCTCAAAGAGCTACAAGTAGAACGACCATTTGATCCAGCAATCCCATCACTGGGCATCTACCCAAAGGAACAAAAGACATTCTATAAAAAGACATCTGCACTAGAATGTTTTTAGCAGCACAATTCACAATTGCAAAGATGTGGAGACAACCCAAGTGCCCATCAGTACATGAGTGGATTAATAAAATGCAGTATATGTATACCATGGAGTTCTACTCAGCCACAGAAAACAATGATGATCTACCACCTCTTGTATTATCCTGGATAGAGCTGGAGCCCATTCTACTAAGTGAAGTATCCCAAGAATGGAAAAACAAGCACCACACGTACTCACCATCAAATTGGTATTAACTGATCAACACTTAAGTGCACATATAGTAATAACATTCATTAGGTGTTGAGCAGGTGGGAGGAGGGAGGAGAGGATGGATATAGTCACACCTAATGGGTGCATCGGGCACACCATCTGGGGGATGGACACGCTTGAAGCTCTGATTTGGGTGTGGCAAAGGCAATATATGTAACCTAAACATTTGTACCCCCATAATATGCTGAAATAAAAAAAAAAATAGTATCCTGGTGCTGCCATTATCATAGTGGCCAATCTAAAACTCCATTCTTAGTAAATACAGATGAACCACTCCCTATTCCTTGAGGGCTGAAGAAGTATCCTGAATGCTTCAGGGAGGCCAGGCAGAGGTCCAGACCAGAAGCACCATTCTTTCCAGTCATCCTTCACAATGTAACCACCTGATGAGGGAGCTACTAAGAGGAGTTATCTCTTAAAGTTATAAAAATGCAGACCCTGGGGAAACAAAGTTTTTACAAAATTTCCTTTTCTCTGTATTCTAATGAGTATTCATATGTTTTTATGTAGGGCAAAACTATCATATATTAAGGTAATTGGACTTTTTAGTTCATTTATTTGCTTGTTTAAGTTTCTCTTGCAATATAGATAAGTGTTGCCTTAAGATAGTCATGCAAAGTAGCCCAAGCCTAAAGACAATTCATTCAAATCAGAAAAAAATTGGGATGTGGCCTAAGAAAGTTTTAATATGCTTATATATCTATTTCTATCCATACATATCCATAGCGGTAAGGATTGGTAGCTGATTATTTCTGAAGTCTATAGAAAATCAATGCAATGTAACTCTGCATTTCCCAAACCTCAGCCCTAGGGAAACTTTAAATTGTTAACATATCCTTAGGTC